>NC_044386.1:38001036-38303870 GCF_006542625.1 Nomascus leucogenys | reverse complement strand
AGTAACAGGAAATTGGTAGATGCATATCCCAGTCTCCTCAATCCCCAGGTGAGATAGCTCTGAGGCACTCCTATAGTATGTCCTAGGTATTCCCAGTAGGATGGAGCCCCACTTCTCACAATGGTATTCTGCTAATCAGTGTACCTTGCACTGGCTTTTTCCCTTCCCTATCTCACTGCCCCCCTCTTCTATGGTCCTTTTATGATCACCTTTCAAAGAAACTACTTGCACTAAAATCTTAGTCTCATGGTCTGCTTTTAGGCAATACAAATTAAGCTACACACAGAGAGAATGCATTTTAATTTTTGAACGTGAAAATCTATGGTGTCACTGAAAATGGTAGAAAAGTCTGTATACTTTAGAAAATTAGAAAGTTATTATGAAATTTGACCACTGACTATGCTCTAAGCTATACTTTACAATTTCAGCTTTACATTCTCAGCAAAATCAATCTTGTTTAGTCATTCATTAAATTTTTTTCTGAGCTTTGGTATAAAATGCATTAATGCAAATTGCTATGAGGATATCAGCGAGTATAATATCTTTTTCTACTTATAAGAATATAAGATTGTACTTTTGAGGAGAATGAGAACATTCATTACAAAGTTAAATGATAATAGATAAAATAATATACAGAAATGCCAAGGAGTAAATGGTGAAATGTAATGTGAAAATAGAGACTATATATATCATAGGAGTCTAGCGAAGTCATGGATATAGAAAGTTTTCTGGAAAAATCATGGGCAAGGATCCACAGTATGGGTAGAGAAAGTTTTGCAGGTGCAAATAGGGAAAGGTGTGCATGTTTAGCATTTGGGTCTGACTGAAATGGAAGATTCTTTTAGGGGAGAAGAGAAGTTAAAAATATGCATGTAGATGTATTGGACCAAGGTTAAGAAGATTATAAATGTCATACTAAGAAGTTTGGGAAGTGAGTCTTATCCTTCTTTCTTGTTGGGTTTTAAACACAGTAATAGCATTCATTTATTTCACTCATCCATTCATTAACCATACTGAGCTTCTTCTCTATTTAAAGGCGTACATTAGGTTTTGTTACTTGGTGAAAAAAGAGGAAGGGAAAGAAGAAAAGGGTGACTCAAAATTTGTATGATTGAGAAGTTAGGAAAGTTAGAAAGGAGAATTGAGTTCCGTTTTAGATAAATTATGTATTTATTTATTTTTTAACTTTTCCAAAAAGAGTTAAGGCAGGCTACATGCAACCAGTATGCTAGTTCTATATGATTTTACAATACAAGAGGTCTTTTGTAAGGTTTATTTTGCTCTTTAATTCTATCAATTTTCTCAGTTACTTTTGGAAAACCTAATTGGCACCAATTTCAGAGGCATTTTTCAGAGGATTGCCATATTGGCTAGATGCCAGTTTGGGATGTGGGAAGAAAGATGGCTTCAGCCCAAGTAAATCTGCCTTGAGCTTGGCCTCAGACCTCTCCTACTCAAGAACAGGTGGCTTTTTCATCCTTCTCAGCATGCTGAAGTCAACTGGGTTTCTGGTTTGTATCAACTCTGCAGGATCCAGGAATGATGGGAGAGATGGGGTCCAGGTCCCAGTCAAGAGCATCTTGTCAGATGCATTGATTTCACAACACCTTCTATGTCTGTTTTGGTCCTAGAGATCAGGGAAAAATTATAGCCTATGTCTTAACTCTTTATGGCATTTAAGAGCTGTTATTAGGCTTTCAGTTACAGCTGCACCAGAGCCTGAGAATAGGCTTCTCTCTTTCCTCCTTCTTTGTCCCCCATAATTTTGGTCTATGAATGATTGGTGGCATTTGTACTGTTATATTGCATGTCAGCTGACAATAGCCAGAATGCTTCTAAATCTGAATTTAATTTATTCACAGCACAGCATGTAGCCAGATGATGATGGCAAGTTAATGGGTTTTGCCTTAATGAGATAACTGTTTGCCTCCCAGGTTTGAAGGTTTACACTAGTTTTATTTGTCAGCCTTACCTAAGCAGATACAGGAAGAAATTGTAACTTTATGCTAACATATTATCCATTCTATCTGCAGAGAGGGATAGCTGTAATGGCTTCCTCCTCCTGCTCTGTTCTTTGGGCCATTTTAAGGCCTCCCTCCCAATCTTGGCAATTAAATGCAATATCCTCTGGGGCTCACACATGTGATTTAGATGAAGAGGCTATTCAAGGTGCCTGTACTCCATGGAGTCACATCTGAATTCCAATATGCTGTTATCAAACAGGGCCTGTGAGTGTACTGGTTCTGTCTCTCTGAACAACTCTCTCTCTCTCACCCTTCTGCCTCTTTTCCCTCCTTCCTTCTCTCTTTTAATCCCACATGATTTAAGATATTGAAAATAACATGACATGAAAACCTAACAGCTTCCAAAGAAAGAGAAATTGACAAGATGCTTGGTCTTAGCTCCTTAAATATTTTGGCCTTGTCTTTTTTTCTCTCAAATTATTTTTTTTCACTTCATTTCAATTACCACTGAGTCTTTTACCCTGGCTAACAACCACCTCTTTCCTATCTGCCTTTCTGTTAACTTATTAATGCTCAGCAATGAGTAAAAAAGGGCAACAACTCTATTAACATGACCAAATTGATCATAATCAGACATGAATCAGGAACTGGATAAGAGTTTTACAAGCACTAAAGGTTAATAGAACCATTCTCCAACCTATTTTCCAAGCCAACCTTCATGAGGCTTTCTGACCTCCACCCCCAGAAATACAGCTATTAGAGAAGAGCTTTTGGCATGGGTGGAACGTAGGTGGATGTTATTTCTGAAAATTAATAGCCTTTGCAGCTATTGAACAATTATTACAGCATCCCAATATGTAGCCCCAGCTACGTTCAGTTTAAAGCAATTATATAGTTAATTTAGCATTTGTCTAGAAGACGGGTATCTGAATTAAAAACTTGTTCAGTTGAAACTAGCACTTATGGCCACAGTGCAGATGTGATACATCTCCCCAAAGCATCAATTCTATCCCAAGGTTCATAGAAATAAAAAATGTTATCCGGGTGCACTGCCATACACCCCTGGGCTTCAAACACCCAGCAGAAAAAAACTGTTCTATGAGCCACATGATTGAATGACTCTGTTTGCATCTTCCCTTCTCCCTGAATATCAGTTCCTTATCTCCAAAGATGGGCATGATTTATTTCTTAGAGTTGTTTTGAAGACAATGTGAAATATTGACATGAAAATGAAAAAAAGAAAACCAGAAACTAGCACTTTTTCATTCCATGGGGATTTTTACACAGGCTACATTTGCCAGTATGAAACTCATGTGAAGCTCTTTTTTGGAATTGCCTACTTGAGTCAGATCACAGCCCAATCAATTTTAGAATGAACAGCCAGCTGGATTGAAGCCATGTTTTCCATTACTGGTTAATGGCTTTGGTATGAATGTGATTGGTCAATCCATTCTCCAAAGCCAAGGATAGTTTAAAACAGCATCTGGATGAAAATTCCCTGGTAGGAAGGAGCCAAGCAGCAATACTCCTTATCTGCCCCTGCCCCCCCACAAAACCCAACCCTCACTATTCTCTCGTTGTTCTGTTTTTGTTTTGTTTTGTTTTGTTTTGTTTTGTTTTGTTTTTTTAATTTTGAGATGGAGTCTGGCTCTGTCGCCCAGGCTGGAGTGCAGTGGCGCAATCTAGGCTCGCTGCAAGCTCTGCCTCCCGGGTTCACGCCATTCTCCTGCCTCAGCCTCCTGAGTAGCTGGGTCTACAGGCGCCCGCCACTATGCCTGGCTAATTTTTTTGTATTTTTAGTAGAGACGGGGTTTCGCCGTGTTAGCCAGGATAGTCGCGATCTCCTGACCTCGTGATTCGTCCGCCTCGGCCTCCCAAAGTGCTGGGATTACAGGCGTGAGCCACCGCGCCCGGCCTCGTTGTTCTTTTTTAAATTTAAATACTTACTGTTAACTTTTTGTTACTTTTTAATTAATTACTTATCATGATTATTTAAGAAAACTTAGGGACAATGTTTTGTGACCTTGGGCTGGGCAAATATTTTTTTAAATAAGACCTCAAAAGCACAGGCAACAGAAGCAAAAATAGGCAAATGTAACTTCTTCGAAATTGCTGATTGTTCTGAATTGTAATTTTTCCTTGTTACCTCTTTCTCAAATATACTTTCTCTTGCATCTTACTTTTTGGAGACCTTATTTCATTGTTCTCTTCCTCAAAGAAAATTCTGATAATCCATTTCAGAGAGGGCGTTGTGGAAGTCTTGTATCACTGATTTTCAAGCCTCTCTTCCTAGTGAGAATTGGTGGCATTGTTGCCATATTTCCATAGGAGACTCATAGATGAGACGAATTCTTTACCTTCTGAATGCCTCACTTTTTGAAATACTGTCATGCTTTTGAGAATGATACTTGTTTTATCTGACTCACTGGGTAAAAGGTGGTACAATAAGTACATCCTAATCAGCATAATTTCTGATTTTGAAGCCAGGAAGATCTGACTTATGTGCCCTTCCTTAATGAGAGACCCTGAGCACTGGACATAATAAATTGGTACTTGAAAATACTCTGTCACCAGGAATGATTCTCCACAATCCAATAAACCAGACTTGTTATGAATTCAGTTGGCAGGATCCTTAAAGTCACAAATCAAAATTGACTTTCTCCCTTGTTGACTGTGCTCAGCACCATAATATTAAAAAACAAGTTTCTCTTCAGGGCCATGGACTCTGATTCTCATCAACAGAGAATTATTTTTTCTGGAGCTGCGTTCAGAGAAAGCATGTCATATTTACACTTTGTGAATAGCTGTATATGTTGACAAAAGAGCATCTAATAAGCTCTTACTTTTACTTCGAGAACATAAACCAATTATTTCCCTTCCTTACTTTTTAAAGTAGAATACCCCCAAAATATTCTAATAATTTATTGTCAACATGAACACTCATACTAATAGCAAACTATTATACAGAACTCACTATATGCTATCATAATCGAAAAGCCTACCAGGTGCTAACTAAATAACTTAGGCACGGCTTTGCTATGAGTAATTTGCTTGTGTCTCTGCTTGCACAATTAGTGGGATTCAGCCTATAGTACCCATTTAAAGTGGGAATGGCCATTTGATAATGCATTTCTATTAACATCATTGTCTGTAGTTATGAAACTGCTGCTTAAAATGTGTCATCTTTTATTAATTCATGTATTATTAGCTTTCCAACATGTATTGCAACTTAACTGGCATTACAGGACCTGAATCATTTGTTTAAGTGCGGGGGCAAAATAAGAATTGGGATTATATTTCAGCAGGAGGAATTTAAATCAATTACAGAGAAGTAGGTTGTTCTTGGCAGACAAAGTTGATGTTACTGCCCAGGTAGAAGATGTTGGCTGATGCTAGCTGAGGAGCACTGAATGAGCCCCACTAGCCCAACCCAAAAATGTGACTCTATGTGTTTATTCTGGTACTTGAAGTGCTATCATTATTATTTACTCCCTTAGATTCTAACTTTGCCATCTCAGACAGAATTGATGATAATATTAACCCTCCTAAGAAAGCTTGAGGAATCTTGGGGACAAGCGTCAACAAACCCTAATCTGAGGGAGACACCAGGGTAAGACTAGGTAACATCATATATAAAATACTAGACAAATAATAGAATGACTATTCTGTGAGAAATATGATTGTCACCACTGCTAACCCCTGATAAAGGCCGCCAATTATAGGGTGAAATTTAATTAAAGATACTGGCCTAGAGGTGAGGAAAAAAAACACCTGAGAAGAAAGTATATCCACAGATTGATTTGTACGTCACTAATTTTCCCATTTAAAAGAAGACTATTTCTACTATGAGAAAAGCAGAGTACAACATTTACCATCAAAATAGCTCAGGGAAAGTATCTAGATAGAGCAGGGTTAAAAGAAAAACCGAAAGGTACAAAACAGTATATACAGAATCCCAGACCAATTTGCTATTTTAACTACAATCACAGGCTGTCCTGGTGCTTATACTTAGAAGACTATACCTTTCTGTCTGTGCTTCACCCAGCCTACCCTGAAATGCTTGTCAAAAAAGATAATCATTTTATTTTATCGACACATCCCAAGTTTCCTTAAAGGAAAGACTCAGTTCAGATTCTCTCCCTCAGACTGCTAACCACCTCTGCATTCCTGCAAAAGGTCAGCACAGTCTTTTCATCTTTTCACCCTCCATGCTCTGCCTCTCCTAATAATAATCATAGTAATAACAATATAATGGATGCTTACCAGGTCTCAGGTTTTGTAATGACTGATTACGTGTTATATGTATATAGAAAATAATAACATGTTATTTCATTTATATCAACTAATATATATATATATATATATATAGTCATGTGTTGCTTAACGATGAGGAGATGTTCTGAGAAATACATCGTTAGGCAATTTCGTTATGGTGTAAACATCATGGAGTGTATTAACCTAGATGGTATGTCCACTATGCACCTAGGCTATATGGTATGTCATACATTGCACCGAACCTACAAACCTGTACTGAATGCTTACAGTATTGAATGCTGTAGGCAGTTGTAACACAATGGTAAGTCTTTGGGTATCTAAACATAGCAAAGGTACAGTAAAAATACGGTATTATAATCTCACGAGACCACTGCAGTATGTGCAGTCTGTCGTTGATGGAATTGTTGTTGTGTAGTGCATGACTATTGGGTATATATGAATTATATATATATATTATTATATATATTATAATTATACAGCCTCTGGATATATATATATATATAATTAGATATATTATAATTATATATATATTATAATTATATGTGTATATAATAATACATATATATGGACAAATATTAATGTGTGAGAATCCCTGCATCTCCTCCTTCTCCTTCTCTTCATATATTATAAGGAGAACTCTGTCTTTCCTGTCTTTATTTTTGTGACCTGGGTAAGTTGGAGTAAAGTCAAGGGAAGGACAGAAATAAACCATGACAAGTTGGTTGAGTCACACTGGAAAATATGGATAGAGGAAGAGAAGAACAAGGAAGACAAGAGTAATGCAATCAGATTTGATTTGAAGTGTTTGGGTGAGGGAAGGGATTTAGGGCCAGCTAATGAGACAGAAAAAGAAAACTTTATGGACTTTCCCCTCTGTGGTAAATGAAACTTTCCTTAGACACTGTTCTACCATCACAACACAATTTTTAACCTTGCTTAGTTTGCTTACTTTTGGATGTTGGAAAAGTTACTTCTCAATGTAAGTCTGCTAAAGTAAATCATAAAACACCTCAACAATGTCTTGTGATTTACACATTCATTATTTCATTTAATCCTTATAATACCCCTCTGAGGTTGTCTTTTATTTTTCTCCCACTTTACAGGTAACAAAACTGTGGCTTAGAATGAGGAGAGGAGTAAAAATCTGAGCAGAACTAACGTATTCCCAATGCGTTTCTTCTTCTCCGTGCAAAATGATCTTGAAAACCGTGGTGGAGAGGATGTCTTGTCTCTGTTAGAGTTGCATCTCATTTAGTATTGACATTGCATGAGTGCATCTTCTAAAGAAATTCTTTTCTGCATCTCTTGGCTGGTGTATCCTTTTTGCCAAGTATCTACTTCCTTTTCATTACAAGTCTTCTTAAGACTATATTTTCAGGTTTGCTGTCTTTTCAGGTACCAAAAGCCCAGTTGAACTATCTTAAAGAAAAACGAAATGAATGAATGAATAGGCAAATGAACAGGACTTGGTGGCAAGATGTTGGAGAGTAGTTTATAAGGTTAGAGGAAGGACTACAAGAACCAGAAAATTGATTCTGTGGGCCTGGAGTCCACTCTGTTTTTGTCTTTGCATTATACACTAACTTTCCGAGACTCCTAGGTAGCCATTCTGATAGCTTGATCTCATGGTATCTGATCTCATGGTTCTAAAAGTTCAAGAGAACATCCTTTCTGCCTTAGGTTAAAGTCACAACTGCACTTTTTGAAATAAACAAAATGGCCACAAGGTAAGGTATTCTTTGGTCCAGCTTGGGTCTTTTCATTCACCTGTGGGTTGGTTGGAGAAAGAAATAACATGGTTATCGTGAGGTATAACTGTTTTCTAAAATGAAAAGAGTGATGTTATCAGAAAAGGGTCCAAATCAGAATCATAATAGCTAACACCCATAGAGTACTTATCATATGCCACATACTCCTCTATGTACATATATACATAGACTGATAGAATCAGTAAGACAACTCTATAAGATAGATATTGTTTTCTCTGTTTTATGGATTCAAAAACTGAGCCATTAGAGATTATGTACTTTGCTGGGCCTGGTGGCTCACACCTGCAATCCCAGCACTTTGGGAGGCCAAGGCAGGTGGATCACCTGAGGTCAGGAGTTCAAGACCAGCCTGGCCAACATGGTGAAACCCCCGTCTCTACTAAAAATACAAAAATTAGCCAGGCATGATGGCAGGCACCTGTAATCCCAACTACTTGGGAGGCTGAGGCAGGAGAATCATTTGAACCCGGGAGGCAGAGGTTGCAGTGAGCCAAGATCGTGCCACTGCACTCCAGCCTGGGTGACACAGTGAGACTCTGACTTAAAAGAAAAAAAATTGAGAGATTATGTAATTTGCTCAGAACTGTATAGCTAATAAGTAATGGAGCTAAGATCTGAACCCATGTGGTCTGGCTCCTGAATCTAGGGACTTATTCACTATACTCAACTACTCTATAAATGGCCATCATAAAAGTCAGGCCCATGTTCCACCTGTGTGGGAATCCTTCCTCTTCTACCATTGTCTCAACTGATTTCTTCTTTCCATTTCTAAAACTCGCAGTCACTGACATCTAATTTAACACATTACTATTATTTTTCCCTTTTTTATTCTGCAGATTCCACCTGCCCAATTAGCCTGAGCAAATACATGAAAAGAGACAGTTGAATATAGTTCATTTGTGTCCCTGGAGAATCTAGTACTTGATAAGTGACCAACAATCAAGTCAACAGAATCTTGAGATATTGAATGTTTTAGATATTAGGTTTTAATATATGGGGGACTATCAATTTTGGAGTCAGTTTCATTGCATATAACAGGAAAATATCCAAATAATAGTAACTTAAACAAGATGATTTTTTTCTCTCGCCTAAAAGACACTTGGAAGAAGTTAGTCCAGAGCTGAAATGGTATATGATGTCTTCAGGAACCCAGGCTCCTACCTTTGGGCTTTGCAACTCTTAGAACTTGGAGACTATTCTCAAGGCCACCTCTTGGTTCAATATGACACCCGCATTCCAGACAACAGGGAGGAGAAATGGCACTCCTCAATGGGGAAAAAAAAAACCATTTAAAAAGACTTCCTGAAAATCCCAAATAATACATAATACATTGGCTTACATCTCATTGGATGGAACTTTTAAAATGGCTACTTCTGGCTGCGTTGGGAAATGCAGTCTTTCATTTAGCACATTAATATGCCCTCCTAAAAGTCAAGGTTCTAGTACTAAGTTGGAAGGAGAAAAATAAATTTTGGATAGGCAAGTAGTAGGCTTTGCCGCAGAGAGTAATGAAAATAACCTCTGTCAGTTTCTTCTTAGAAACCTTTTTTTTTTTAATGGATAAATTTTCCATTCATGACCCATGCAGGAAATTAAAATGTGCTTTGGATGGTTCAGAGGAGGTACAGGATACCTGGAGGACAGCTTGGTCTCCTTTCTATGGAAATGGATTATCAGGAAGTGTCCATGAGCTCCACTGTAAACTACAACAGTGTTTGTTTTCACTTGCTTAGAGTGCTAAAGACAGGGGCTCTCCTACATTAAAACAAACAACAGGTCTTGAAATTTACCTTGATAAATGGATTTTTATAGTCATAGGAAAAATACATGTAAAGCTCTGCTTTCTTTAACTCTTTTCCATGGAGACAAACATTTGGCTTTTCACTTAGTTTTTTTATGCTCTGACTTTAGTCAATATAGATAGTTTGTAAAGTTTTTTTTTTCCTAATGACAGGGTAAGGACTAAATAATAAGCTCCAAAGGACTAGATATTCTTGGATATTTCTAGAAGACAGACTTTCACATGTTAGTGTTGTAGAAAAAAGTGGGTTCTTGTCACATGACAAGGAAAATTTAGGCACACAGACATATTGTAGGGTGATTAGGGCAGAGTTTATTGGATGAAAAGGGAAAAAGGAAAGAGGAACTCTCAACAAAGGGAGAGAGAGTCCTGCTAACAGGCTCCCATCTTACAGATTGAAGCCCAGGCCACCACACAGGAACTGAAGAAGCCAGTCTTCTCCTCTCTGCAAATGGGGCAAACTTCCCCTGGTTCCACCCTATTCCCCCAGCGTGCAGGTGGGCATTATTCAGAGAGAATCAGTTGGGGAAAGGGCAGGCTTCATCCAGGGCCAGCAGTCCGGTTTTTCAGACTTCAGGCTATTTTAGGCTTGAAAGTGGGGTTTTGCAGGGGACCCTTGTCTGTCTCCTGTCTCTATCATTAGCATGTTATTCTTATTGCCTTTTCATCATTAACTAAGGAAAATTGATTAAAGTGCTAAAATAAGAAGCACAATACTTTTTCACTTAAAAGTGAGCAATTTAATTTTCTTCTCACATAAAAGTCTGTCGGGGCTGTTTTAAGTTGGTGGCAGTTTTTCTATACTTAGTCATTCAGAGATTCAGTAACAATTTCGCTAGTGGTCACCTTTCCAAACAACTTAAGACAGAACAAACCAAAGCCCAGGGATAGGAATTTTTTCCCAAGTAAGTGAGGAAGAAATTGCAGGCATTACTTTTGTCATATTCCAATGATAAGCATTACACATGGCTCCAAGAGGGGCTGGGGAATGTACTATAGTCCATGTCCAGGAAGAAGGAGACCTGGATTTTGGTCAATAGCTAGCAGTATTTATCACATGTTGATGGACAGTATTTAGCCTCCCTTTTTCCAGCCTCTGCACCTTATAATCCAATCTCTGCCCATACCAAAGAGATCTGTAGAAAAAGTTAATTAGGTGATAGCACTCTTTCAATCCAACCTCTCCAGTGGCTGCCCCAATGCTTGAATGTCAAGTCCAAACTTTTTGCCAGTACGTACCAGACATGACATCTATCTGGCCTACGACTCTTCTTCAAACTCCTCTCTTTACTCCTGCACCAATGGGGTTCTGCCACACTGGCTTATTTGTATTTCTTGAACTTGCCAAGCTCCTTCCTAGTTTAAAGTTTGTGAATTTGCTGTGTCATGGGTCCAGAAGAAAGAAAACTGAGATCCATTTCTCCTTCCTTTTCATCATTCTAGTTGCTCCTCAAACATCACCTTTGCAAGAAGGTCTTCCCTTACCTCTTCCCACAACCACGAGTCACTATCACAGGGCTGCTTTATTATAGTCTTTGTAAATACTTAATAGTTCCTGAAATTGCTGTATTTTATGCATTCACTTACAGTGTTTACTTGCTAAATGTCTATCACCACGTATTTGAATGAAAGATCATTGTGGCCAGAGCTTCATCATTTTTCTCAAATCCATAGCTCTTTCCAGTGGGCCTGAAGTCTCAGTATTCCATCACTCTGTTACTTTCATGTATGATGTCTTGTCACTGTGTTTAGATTGAAAGCTCCCCAAAGACAGGTGTGATGTCTTCTGATTTACTCATATCTTTACATTCCAACTAGGATAATTTTATTAAATAAAAGATAAAAGGAAATAAGTACAGAGTCTTTAATGTGAGAATGGGCATGAGAGCTAACATTTCGATCACAAGTTCAGATTTTACATTGCTCTCCTCTCTAAGCCCATGAGATTCTGTGACAGGCTTGCTCAGGTGAAGCTTAAATAAAAGAGCTTTTAGAAAGAATGAAGGGGGTACTTTCATTTAAGTATATATGTTTTCCTTGACTATATTAAGTATCTAAAAGTATAGAATACATGAAATTAAATAACTGAACTTTAGTTGAATTCTATAGATAAATTATTTTGGCTTTCAATACTTTTAAATTTTCTTTTGAAAAACCTATTCTGAAGCAGGTTTATATCTTTTGTCCAGTAGCCCATAGATGTGTGAAGTAGTTTTTTATTTCTTCAAGCTCTGGATTTGGCCCCTTACACACTGTTGTTGTGCATCTGCTAAGTGCTTAGTAGGTGGTGTTTTTGTTGCACTGAAAGACTTCAGGGCCACTTACCATGGTGGGAAGTATTGGAGGGCTGCAATTGTTGGAATTTCTTAGTAGAATGCCTGCTAATGCCATTACAAAGAGGTGCCTAACAAGAACTTTTCAAATGATTCAGCAATAGCAACAGCTAACATTTACTGAACATATTAAGTAGCAAATTCTGAACTAGTCTTGTGGGTGTAATATAACTATTTTCAACAGTATCTGCTTGGAGATCAGGCAATGAAGGCTTAGAGACATTAAGTAACTTGCAAATAATCACACAGCTAGTAAGAGGTGAATCCAGGATCTCAACCTCTATGTTTTAGATCTCATTTTCTTAAGCAATGCTAATTTTCTTTGTATCAATACATATTTATAGGGATGGCATTCAGTGATACATAGCTTTAAAACTGCTATATTAGATAATTGCTAAGGTACTTTTAAGGGTTGACATTTATGAGTCGAACTACGTGTAATATTCAACTCCGCATCAGACATTTAGTCAGAATGGATGCCTAACCCACCCAAATGGGGGTGGCCAGTATATCTCACCTGGTGTGTGCTTCTTAAATATCAGCCCAATCCCAACTTCTCTTTCAATATTTGTCTCTCCTCAGAGGATACACTAATAACCTCTTACCCCCAACCAATGTGTTAGGGTTGAGTGGTATCCACAGGGCAGGCCAGGCTGGCAGGTGCAGAGGCACTATTCAGTAGGTGGTGTAGAGTGACTTCAAGGGCTATGAGGCCACAGAGGTTTCTATCTCATATGATGCTGAATGGTGGGCCCTGTTTCTTTACAGGAGAAGGAGAAACTCCATTCTTTGCTAAACTCTGAAGAAGAAGTTTAACATCTTTAGTCTCCACAAATCTTATTTTCTAAACATTACTAGTGTTTCAAAGCTTACTTTGCAACAGAACCATTATTTTTACCAAGGAATGCCTATTAGGTTTCCTCAGAATTAGTGTTTTGAGAAGTTCTGTCAAATCCACCATGGCTTCTCCACCTGTTTTCCCCTACCCCCATTCTTACCTATGAGGAAATTCAGAGTCAAAGAGGCCAGCAGACTTTTCCAAGATTGCTCAGGGAAAGAGGTGAGACTCAAACTCAAAACCTTTCCCGTCTAGCCCAGCGCACTGTGCACCACATGCCTCTGCCCGCACCCCACAGCTGCCAGTGTCCATGTGGGCGGTGCTCCGTGAACCTCAGCTATCACACAATGCAGCCAGACACTAATCTTAGGTTTCAAGGGCAGGTTGACTTTTTTTTGCATACTCTGAGTTATCTAAGTATGTTTATCGGAAGATTACTTACAGAGCCAAAAGGGGAAAACAAATTTCCTCCACATGGGATTAGTAGTTATACAAATTGTGGTAGAACCATACAGTGGCCTCCACCATCTTCGTAAAAATAATGACAGAGTTGTACACTTTTTGAATTGGAGAAATGCCCAGGGCATATTGAACAAGTGATAAATGCAGGTTACAAAATAGTATTCTCACTACGATACCATTTAAAATCCTATGTGCCTTTGTACACATAGATGCACATGTGTATGCAAAGAAAAATAGCTAAAATTCTATATGCTGAAATACTGACACTTGCTTTGAATGGTGACACTATATGTAATTTTAAAATTTTCTTCATGTTGTTTTTATACTACTGAAAATTTTTATGAGTGTGTGCTAGCATTAAAATTAAGGAGAAAAAAAGTATATCCCTTTCCTTTCTGTCAATTCCAACCCTATCTCCTTTCTCCTGGTCCTCCACAATCTGTGCCTCCACAATAATGTCAGCGCCAGGCACAAGCATAGGAGCCCTGTGAAAACAATCCCCCCCACCCCTACTCTCACCAGGCTCACTTGCACCCAGGTCTTATTCATGTGCTTCCCACTTTTCTACACAATGCCTGTCCCTTCCTTTCCAACATACTATCTCCATCCATCAAAATTCCTTCCATCTTTCAAGAACCCATTCCAAGCTCCCCCCTTTATAATTTACACCCCTAATGCTATTGAAATAATTCCACTGATTGTGCTCTTATTCTGCTTATACAAGATTTCATATTACAGGGTTGGATTCAGGGCTCCTATACCAATTGTGCCCTACAAAAAAGGCAAGTACCTGGGGGCATGAGTACAGACTGAAATCCAGGCCTCAATCTAGTCATCAAGTGGAGCTCCATGAACCTCCCTAACTAGGTCAGATCTTTCTGGTATTAGCCATTCTCCCAGTTGCAATTGTACATTTTTAATGCTCATCTCCTCGCTTTCCAATGCAGAGAGAGAACAGGTTTGCTTTTGTTCACATCACATCCCCAGCACCTAGTACAGTATCTGGCATTCAGTATTCATTGAATGAATGAGAGGTCAAGTGACTTGGCCAAATCACACACAGAAGTCAAACCCAGGGTGCTTTGTGATACAGCAACTTGGGTAGCAGCCACCAGGGCAAACTAGGATAAGCAAAGATATATAGACAAACCACAAGGATCCACAGTTGTTGGCAAATAGCCCCCAGGATCTTTGTCAGCAGCTGTGTGGGCATTTCCTGCTTTTCCCCTGCACAGTGGGTTAGAAGTGAATGGCTCCTGCTGCTGAATGTGTTTGCAATGCCTGGGCCATCCCTGCTGAAAGGCTCCATCCCATTGGCTCCCATGAGATGATATTACATCACAGCTATACAAGTAACCCGTGCTTTTTCCCTTCCCACCTGTAGGCTTTTGATGGAACACGATTAGAGGAGGGAGAAAAAATCATATCACTTCAAGGGAGAGGAGTCATTTTATGTTTTTGTTTCTGTGCGTTTAAAGAATCGATTCACAAGGTTTTAATGGATTACTTGATATGGCAGCAGTTTTCTCTCCCTCCTGTGAGGGCGCTGATTAGATCAGCTGAGATGAGCAAGGCTGCATCCATGCACTTTAATCATTCTTAGAATGAGCATTTTATTTCCTGATTTCTACTGTCATTTTTGTGAGTCACTAATCGAAGAAACACTTTGGCACCAAGGGCTCAGGTCTCATTTCTCCTGTGCCTGAGCGAATATCGAAAAATCTATACAATTGCTCTCAGAGGTTACTGAGAAATTAATCTGGCTGCTTCCATCTTGGGATGGTGGAAAGGGGTGTTTAGGCAATGATTGAGGGGAGTACTTTACAATAGGGAGATTTAGGGGAGCTAATATCCGTCTGTTTATGGCTTTTATTCTTCAGCACTCCTTAGGTACCTGGTGAATAGAAAAAGAAGGGGCAAGAGGGAAAGTCATAAATATCATTTAATGAACCCTGATTGCATTTCACATTATGAGCATTAGGAACTTATTATCATAAAATCCTCAAAGAGGAGATGAGGTTTGTGTCATTATTTTCACTTACAGTGTGGGCTTTGAGGCTCAGAGAGTCTAAGATTTGCCCAAGGCTACCCAGTTGGTAAGTGGCAGTCCAAATTCTCATCCTGGTCTGACTCCAGCAGATGAGTGGCCACAAAGGCAAGAAAGGCAGCTGGTGCCCTGAATGCTACTTCTGAGCTCCTCCGCCGTGTGGTGGAGAAAGCTGGCCTCTGTACCGGCTAATTGAACAGAGCTCCAGGTGTGCAGCATTCTGACCTCACCAGCTCTCTGCTCCAGGACCTTGAAATTAATGTCAAGTTCTTCCTGACATAAGAAAATGCTTCTGGGCCAAAAGAAAACAGCAGACAAGACAGACTGAGATGTGGACAGAGTGGATAGCCCTTTTTGTCCTTTCCCAAGAAAAGAAAAGATCCATCAGCCTATTCAACCTGCAAATAGGTCAGTTCAACGAAAATATTAAGAAAACCTGTCAAGAATGGCTATTTATTTGAGGCAAAAGATTGGTTTGACCTCACTTTTTTCTTTTATCTGTTAGTTGCATTATTAAATAAACAGAATGTTCTTGCTCCTATTTATTTACTCGGCAAATATCTCTTACACATTGATTGGCATGTTCTTCTGGGTGCCCAGGCATTACAACATGGTGCCCTTCCTCTTGGAAGTTGGCTCTCTTGTGTGCTTTTCTCTGGCAGGTTGTACTTTGGAAAAGACAGTGTTAACATAACTTTTAGGGAAGACATTAAAAGAATAACATGCAGTTTATCACTAAACTTTTTAAGACCCTATCAAACAAGGAATGAACAACCTCAGTGTAGTACATCTTCTCCATCCCCCCATCCACTTTCATCCCCTTCTTACTTTCCTTTATCTGTTGAATAAACCCATGCTGGACAGCAGAAAAACAGTGATAGCCAAAGAAATAGAGGGTTTTTTAAGCTTTGATAAACTTACCTGAATTTCACAAATAGTACATTTAGAAAGAAGCTCGATTAGCACAAGTATGATAATTGCAATTTGTGCATTAAGCTTATTTTGAATTATGTAGTAGGGAGAGGGAGGACTGTAATATTATTCAAGATGGGAGGCTTCTTTAAGTCGTAATTTATCCTGGATTGTAAAGTCTATTTAAACGATTTCCCAGTATCTGAGGGCAAGAAACCAGAAAAAGCTGGGTCCCTTGTGGGTGGACATTAGATAGTTGGAAAAAGGCTCTCTTGTCTCCAAGATGGAAGGCCTGTCACCTCTGCTTGGTCTTCTGTCTCCTCCATTCTTCTCATTCCCTAACTACCTTCTCCCATGTGGTCCTCTTGCTCAAGGTCCCACGTGGCTGCCTGGGGCTTTTGTAGGTCCAGCAAACCTCATGGGCCTAGCACCCATCATGGACAAGTTGCAGGAGAATGGCTTGAAATTGGAGGTAATCACACCACCATTTCCCCTCCTACATTTCTAAAAGTAAAGTGTGATTTGAATTCTGAAATTAACTGTGTCTCACTTTAAAAACTTGTCTTGATTAGAAATTTATGAGTAATGGCTCAGGAAGACAGCCAGGTCAATGAGACCTCCCTCTGTGGGATTTAATGTAAAATACTCCACATTTAATCTGAAAACAATCACTTAAAACAGATAATTGGACTTGTTATGCTACTTTTATTTTTGAATGAAGAACAAAAAGGTGAAATATATATATATATATACATAAGCAAACAGCTATATAATGTAATATCTAGTGAGTACTTTCCCTCCCAATTCATGTTGATAATTTCTAGAACCTGTCTATGAAATGATCCACTTTGGCATGAAAATGTAGGATAAATTCATCATGAAAGTGATTGTGTTGTATGACTAAATCTGTAACCTAACACAAAAGTCATCACTAAGTAATACATAAGAATATATAAGTCAAAATATCAAAAATTTTGTATACTTAATGTGTCTTTTAACTTTGCAAACTCTTAGCATAACCTCTAATGTATACTCAGAGGAGTGTAAATTAAAACAAATTCTCATTCCTATTCAAACCAGAGAATAGGCCAGTGGCTCTATCTATAACCACTTTTTAATTAAACAAAATTTTAAGCGATAGTCCAAAATCTAGTGCTTGGAATTTAGAAACATCGACAGTTAGAGATAAAATCCCTGTATGGATGGAGACTGATGAGGTCAGCCCAGAAAATTGACATGGATCCTCTCTAACTCTGACGTTCTGTGCATCTGCTAGGTGATTTGTGCTCATTGTATAATAAGTTGCTCGGTAAAGAATTCCTTTCTCACATGTTTCCAGGACAATTTTGTCAAATACCCCATTAGAGGATGACCAATTGGTCAGCTCAAAGCTGGGAAAGAATACTGTTCCAAATTAGTTTGGATAAGCAGCAGATGGAAACATTTTGATGGGCTGTGGGTACAGAAGTTTCAGGAATCAAATTCTCCTGTTTTTCCTTGTGACTTTTCTATTTTCTTTATAATTGGCAATCACTTTTAAAGAATAATATTTATAATTTAAAATTTTTATTTCCCCCAAAAGCTTTTGAATAATTTATATTCTCAAATTATGCCAGCCCTAATTACTACTCTGACCCCTGGAAGGGATTCAGAAGAGAACCTAGGGAAGGACACTAAATAATAAGTTCCCTGGGCATGAGTGCTTACACTGGGTCACAGAATTCCCTTACAGGTTTTTTAAGTTGATTTTGGACGGATGAAGGCTCAAGCAGAGAGGCAAGCGAAACCCCAACCATGCTTGTGAAGCATTTTGTATCTTTCCTAAATATTCTCGGCCTCATTAAGCCCTGATCTCAGAAGAAGATGTGGAAATTTTTGTTCCTTCAAGCTACAGCTATTTTCAATAAGTTGAGTTAGTGCTGTTTCATATTTAACCCTGGAAAACTACAGAGAGGTCAATTCTTTATGATTTTACTATTTTGGCTTTATAATCTAACCCTATCAGGGTTCCAAGCAACTATTCAATTCCCCTTTTCTTGAACTCATTCCTCTCTCATGGAAAGCAAATAAATAAAATGTATGTATTTACTATATTTACATACAGTTATATAGCATTTTCTATATACTAGGAACTGTTAAAAGTGCTTTACAAATAAAACTCATTCAATTAATAACTACCCTGTGGGATAGGTGCTATTATTGTTACTATGATGGAGTTGATGCAACTAAGGCACAGAGAGGTTAAGCAACTTGTTCAAGCTTGCACATCTAACAAATAGCAAAGCTAGGGTTCAAACTCAATTTGCCCTTTTGTTTTAGATCATCGGGAGATGCCTTGGTAACTTGGCATTAGGCTTCATCTTTGGCATTTGCTTTGCTCTGCTATATAAACAGGTGTTTCCAGGGGCATCAAAGTTGGTTAGAAGCTGAATATTTTTCTAAAAATATAATATTTTAATTGGTGCTAAATAAGAACACTAAACATAAGTTAAAACTATACCTTATCTGACTCTTCAAGTGACCTATAGATTTTAAATTAGTTTGGGTGTGAATAGATGTTATCCCTTACAAAACTGTCTCAATCTGAATTCCTACCTTCATCATTCTTTTTTCTCTTTTTTCCATCCTCCCTCCTTATCATATTTCTATATTTCTTTCTTTTTCTCTTTCAAGAGCATTTACTTCCTAAAGCATAGCATCCATTTCCAATAAACCAACTGTGCCTTTTTTATTTGAAATCATATTAATACATATCCACATTCAAGATGATTTTGAACATGAATTCAGTGACGTAGAAATCCCAGTCCTATAAGACACAAATCCATAAGGTTTTCCTTAATTTGGCCTATAGTCCTGTTTAATCAATCTTTGCAATTCAATTGGATCAAGTACATTGCTAAGGTAATACAATATAACATTATTAATGTCTCTCTCTCCTCCGCCTTCTCTCCCTCCCTCCCCTGATTCCCCAAATAGCAGAGAATCTCCTGATACTGAGTGTGCCTGTCCCCCATCCCCAGTAGCAGTGTTGTCTTTGTCCTGTTCTGTTGAGTTTTCAGTCTCATCCATGTCTGACTTTGTTGGAAGATCACTTTGTCCTTTGTAAGCAAACATTGGAATGAAACAGATCATGGGGCCAATGACTTCTCTTGGTGGTATAAATTTTCACTAAGTAACATCTCATTTTTGTTTTAGTGATTGACAATATGCTTAACCTGAGAGGATGGGTGATTTCTCCTTTGAGAGTTTAGTACTCCCAAAGTTCGGCTTCTTGGATACATCCTGGGCAGTATAAATATTGCAAAACCTTCCAGGAAGCAACACGGCTTCAAAATAGATGCCCTGTCTTCCAGTTCCTCCAAGGCAGTCCGTAGTCTGACTATTCCAGTATCTGGAAATAATCTGGACTCAGGGAGTCTTTGAAATATTTCTATGGCTAAAACTGGCAGTTATTTTACTTCATCCCATTTATTTTACTGTGAAACTATTTTGTTAAACCACCTTTCCTCAGCATCTATTTGTTTTTTAACAGTGCGTGAAGCTTCTATGAAACATTTTCTTTGCGTGGAAAAATGCACTAAATGTTAATGAGGTGGAAATAGGGAAGATGAAGGGACTGATTTTAAAAGTTGAAAAATGTTTTGAAAAATTTTAAGTTGGAGACTCCTGTGGTAAAACACTATTAGTGTGCTAGGGCTGCCATATCAAAATAACAAAAACGGAGTGGCTTTAAAATAGAAATTTATTTCCTCACAATTCTGGAAGCTACAAGTCCAAGATCAGGGGGTTGGCTGGTTTTGTTTCTTCTGAGGCTTCTCTTCTTGGTTTGCAGACCTCTCTGTGTCCTCACGTGATCTTTTCTCTGTGTACACACACTCCTGGTGTCTCTTTTTATGTCCAAATTTCCTCTTCTTATAATGACAGATTGGATTAGGGCCCACCCTAAAAAAAAAAAAAAAACACTCATTTTAACTTAATCACCTCTTTAAAGACCCTATTCTGAGGTACTGGGGGTTAGGGCTTCAACATATGAATTTGAGGGGGAATACAATTCAGTACATAATAAATACCAAGGGATACTGGTTGAAATAATATTTTTAATACACGTCTGAGCTTATAAGAAAGATAAAGAAATTCCTGCGTGCTAGAGGCAGAAAGGGATCTGAAAGCCAGAGGAACTGGCTTTCATTTATGCCATGATAGTTGGGGTACAAGGTGTGGGGAGAGAGACAAAGTTTAGGTTTTAATGCCTTCCCAGGGTGACAGCACAAGTTGAGGGACTCAAAGAAGTCCCAAAGAAAGTGGGAAATGGGAACTGAGATCCCTCACTAGAGATGGGAAACTTAAAGGGTGGCTACCCTAAGAGGGACTAAATGTATTCACCTGTTTTGGTAGAAATGCAAGGTGTTTGTTTCTGTTCTGATTTTGATTACATTAAAAAATATGTTTCCCATGTGCCTTTGATGGTGTTGGGGCTCAAATTTATTCTTGCTAGTGGTGCTTCAATTCTAGGCTGAGAAATTACCATAAGAGTTGTTCCCACGTGAATGATACTTGTGGAGTGAATGGAAGAAGGAAATGTCATACTGTTTGGAAGCGACAGTTCAATCACCCAGAGTCTGGCAGAAAAGGAAGTCAAGATTTCCTTAAAAGCAATGCTTGCTTAAAATGACCTCCCAACAAAAAGTTCCAGAACATATGTGGAAACTATGTTCTGTGAATATTAGGCAGCAGACTGATAAGTCTGCTGGAAGATTAGCAACCACAAAACTTGAATTAATAGATAAAACATCTAATACAGACATTCACATAAGTGTACGTAAAATTATTAAGGGGAGTAAGATAATGTTTAGAAGCCAAAGGAAAGAGCAAAGTGTCACTTGAAAGGATAAAGAAAATACTAAAAATATTTTTAAAAACTTCTATATATGCAAGTATTCTTCACTGAATTTAAAATACAGTGGACTGGGTAAATAGCAGATTAGACACAGTTGAAGGAATTTAATGAACTAGAAAACAGAGCTGAGAAAACGAACCAGACTCTAACTCTGAGGGAAAGGGATGGAATACAAACTAGAGGATAAGAGTCATGAGTAAAGCTAACAGGATTTGCAAAAAAGAAACAGAAGATAGGGGAGTGGGTAATATTGAAAGAAATCATGTCTGAAAATTTTCCAGATTTAATTAGCAACATGAATTGTCATATTGAATAGCTCCCATGGACACTGAAAAGGAAAACAAAAAATAAATCCACATGGAAACATTGTAGTGTAATTGCAAATCAGCAAAGGGAAAAGTCTTCATAGCAACAAGAAAGG
Organism: Nomascus leucogenys; assembly: GCF_006542625.1. Lineage (NCBI taxonomy): Eukaryota > Metazoa > Chordata > Mammalia > Primates > Hylobatidae > Nomascus > Nomascus leucogenys. Next base: position 38,282,151 of record NC_044386.1, on the reverse strand, counting down.
AGAGATTGATAATTTATAAAGAATAAAATCAACTAGCAGAATTCTCAAAATCATTAGTGATCAGAAAAGAGTAAACTATACCTGTGAAATACTGATACCAATAATTGTCATTCTAGAATTCTCTATTTAGATAGATTATTATTAAATGAGCACAAAATAAAGACATTTTCAGAAAAAATAAAAACTGAGAGAACTGATTACTCAGCAATCCTCATCAAATAAACTACCTTAAAAAGAAGAAAACTAAGAAGGAATGGGATGCAAGAAGTAATGCTAAGCAAATGAATTAACAAATATGTATGTAAATGTAAATGAATATGAACTGTAAAGCTTGATAATTCATTTGGGCAGAGAATTAAAAGCAAAGGAGAAATAAAATTCTAGACAATAATAACATGGCGGTGGAAAGGGATAATTATTTTAATAATATCACTATGTTTTTCAAGAAAAGGGTAAAAACATTATATTTAGACTGTCAAACTAAGTAGCTTTGTTAACATATGAAGGATAAAGACTAAAAATAGAACTAAAACGTATACCTTCCCAAGCCAGTAGAAGTAAAAAAGGGAAATAAAGCAGGCATGATTAATACAGAGGTAGGCAGAAAAGAATAAAATAAGAAAGAAAAACGTATGGCAATTGGAAAGCATAAATGAGATGGTAAGAATAAATTCATATTCATTGATACAATTAATATAAACAAATTAAAATACAATTAAGAAACAACTCTATTAAAATAAATGAGCCAAGGGCCTTAACCCACCCCTCACCAAAGAAACTATACAGATGGAAAATAAGCATATGAAAAGATGCTCCACATCATAAGTCAGAAAAATGTAAACTAAAACAATGAGATACCACTACATACCTGTTAGAATGACCCAAATCCAGAACACTGACAATACCAAATATTGAAGATGTGGAGCAACAGGCGCTCTCATTCATTGCTGGTGGGAATGCAAAATGGAACAGCCACTTTGAAAGACAGCTGGGCAGTTTCTCCCGAAACTAAACATACTCTTATCATACAATCCAGCAATCACATTCCTCGGCATTTACCCAAAGATACTGAAAACTTATGTCTATACAAAAACCTGCACATGGATGTTTATAGCAGCTTTATTCATAGATGCCCAAACTTGGAAGCAACAAAGTAAACTGTGGTACATCCAGACAATAAAATATTATTCAGTGCTAAAAAGAAATTAGCTATCAAGCTATGAAAACACATTGAAGAAACTTAGATGCATATTACTAAGGGAAAGAAGCCAGTACAAAAAGCCTCCATACTTTGTAATTCCAACTATGTGACATTCTAAAAAAAGACAAAATTATGAAAACAGTAAAAAGATCAGTGTTGGCCGGGGGTTAGAAAGGAGAAACGGATGAATAGACAGAACACAGAGGATTTTTAGGGCAGTAAAACTACTCTGTATGATACTATAGTGGTAGATAAATGTCATTATACGTTTGTCCAAACCCATAGAACGTACAATACAAAGAGAAAACGCTAATGTAAACTATGGACTTTGGGTGATAATAAGGTGTCAATATAGGTTCATCACTTGTAACAAATGTACCACTCTGGTGGGGATATTAATAATGGGAAAGAGTGTGCATGTGTTGGGGAAGCAGGTATATGGGAAATCTGTGCACCTTATGCTCAATTTTTCTGGGAACTTAAAACTGTTCTGAAAGTCTATTCCGGAAAGAAAGCAAAAAGACAAGAGACAGATTCACTTTTACATTATATGAGACACGCTGGAGTCATAAAAACACAAAAAGGTTGAAAGTAAAGGGAGGGAAAGATATACTAAGTAAATACTAACAGAAATTTGGTGTGGTTATATTAGTATCACACAAACTGTGATGCAAAAAGCATTATAACAAGAGGAAGATGATTACTATACAGTGATCGAAAGATTTACCAAGTATTTCACAGCTCTAAGAGCTTCAAAGCTGTTACAACTACCAAAATAAACTCAAAATATATAAAGTAGAAGCTTATTGCATTTTAATAACTAAATCCACAATTTTAGTGGAGAACTATTTCTACCTTAATTCTTATATTGTGTGCTAGATCATAAAGTTAGAAAATTAGTAAGGGTATGTATGATTTGACAAGACAATAAACAAGCTTGATGATAATATAGAATATAAAATCCTGCTTCCCCAAATCAAAAGACACTCATTTTTTCAAAACACTTGAAGCATATTTAAATATTAATTGCATGTTATGTCACATAGCAAATCTCAACAAATACTAAGTAACACATTATACACAATAAATTCCTTATTTATAATGCAAAAAATAGAATAAATAAAAATATAGAAAAATAATTTAAAAATTAAGGAAGTCAAAAATTGCAATATTTCTTGCATCAAAGAAAAAGTAATGGACAGTAAAAGTAGATATCAAAACGTATGATGAAACTAAACTGGTTCTTAGAGTGAAATTCACAACCTTTTTTTTTTTTTTTGAGACGGAGTTTTGCTCTTGTTGCCCAGGCTGGAGTGCAATAGCGTGATCTCAGCTCACCACAACCTCCACCTCCCAGGTTCAAGCAATTCTCCTGCCCCAGCCTCCCAAATAGCTGGGATTACAGGCATGCACCACCATGCCCGGCTAATCTTGTATTTTTAGTAGAGACAGGGTTTCTCCATGTTGAGGCTGGTCTCGAACTCCTGACCTCAGGTGATCTGCCTGCCTCAGCCTCCCAAACTTCTGGGATTACAGATGTGAGCCACTGCGCCCAGCCAGAAATTCACAACCTTTTATGTATATATTGGAAAATAAAAATATATAAAGTAATAATATAATCATCTAACCCAAAAGTTAGAAAAATAAAAAGGAAATTAAACCCATATATTGGCTATTGTGAATAGTTGCTGGGGGCTAGGGAAAGGGGAATGGAGGGATGTTGGTCAAAGGGTAGAAAGTTTGAATTTTGCAAGACAAATAATTTCTGGAGATCTAATGTATAACAGTGTGACTATAGTTAACCTACTATATTGAATATTTGAAATGTGCTTGAAGAGTTGGTCTTAAGTATTCTCACCAAACACACACAAAAGAAAGATAATGGTAACTATGCGAGGCAATGTATATTTTAATTAGTTTGATTGTGATTATTTCACAATGTATCAAAACATCAAGTTGTACACCTTAAATATATACAGTTTTTATTTTTCAAAAATATCTCAACAAAGGTAGGGAAAGATCAAAACTCAATAAGGGAGAAAAAAATGGTGAGAGCTAAAATGGATTGAGGCTGGTCTCGAACTCCTGACCTCAAGTGATCCACCCGCCTTGGCCTCCCAAAGTGCTGGGATTACAGGTGTGAGCCACCGTGCCCAGCCAGAAATTTACAACCTTTTATGTATATATTAGAAAAGAAAAATATATAAAGTAATGATATAATCATCTAATACAAATCATATCAGAAAATATGGAGTCAGCAAAATTAAAATCTATTTCTCCTAAGAAAATAGACTAATCTGTGGAAAAATTGATGAAAAAAGGAGAATATAAAAATAATCATTCTAGAAATGAAGGCCATAACTATTGATGCGGCAGAATTTTATGAGAATTCCATGAACTACTTTGTGCCAATACACTTGAAAAGCTTAATATTTTTTAAAAATAGAATTTAACTGAGAATGACTCAACTAGAAACAGAAAATTCAAAAGGCTTATAATAATTAAGCATAAAAAAACTTTATTCTAACCACAAAACACAGCATTTAGACCAAAGTATACTTTGGTCTAATCTTCCAGCATATTCTACCAAACCATCAAAGAACGTATAACCCATTTTTCATATAAATTGTTCTGGGAGAAGATAAAAATAAAATAATAAATCAAAGTCAGATAGGGCTTCTGCAAAGAATGCAAGAACAGTTTAAAATTAGAATATCTATTAATGTTACTCACCATATTAGCAGATAAGAAAAGAAAAAATAATTTGATCACCTCACAAATATAGAAAAGGCATTTGATAATATTCAACACTCATTCATAATTTTTTTTAAAAAGTAATACTTTTTAGAAAATTAAGAATAGAGATTCCTTAAGCTGATAAAGTTTATCTACCAACTACCTAACCTAGTATTCTATTTCACAATGAAAAGGACTCTCTAAATTCACAAAGAACTCAAAGATGCCTGTTACCATTACTGCAATTTAGCACTGGGTTGGAGGACCGGCTAGTACAGTATCAAAAAAAGCAAAAGAAAAACACACATACTGGAAAAAAATGCCACTTTTATAGCAAACCAAGTAAAAGATACCTGGAAATAAATCTGACAAGAGGAGCGTAGGAACTTTTTAGATAAATGTGTAAAACTTTATTGAAGACCCTTTAAAAGAAGATCTGAGGAAATGAAGAGAAATATAATGTTGGAAGGTGGGAAGAGTCAATATCATAAAGATGACAATTGTCTCGCAATTTTTCTATCAATTAATGCAATCCTAACAAATTTTTCAATTTTTAATAGATCTGATTAATATATTCTAAAATTCAAATGAAAGAATGAAACTCCAAGATTGGCCAAGGCAATTTGGACTAAGGTAGTAAAGAGGAAGGGTGAGACCCATCCTACCCAGATATGAAAAGATGGTGGTTGATAAATTTCCCAAGGCCACAGAGCCTAGTCAAAGTCAAAGCTAAGATTAAACCCTGGTTCATATTGCTGCCAAGTCCACATTCTTACCTCCACATTATGCTCCACAAGGAGATTTCAGTCATGTTTTGAAGCCATTTCCAGGATTGATAAAATGGAGAAGGTGAACGTGAAAAAACAGTCAGGGATAAGGAAGTTATTTATAGGAAAGAGCAAGCCGATTAATTTGGCTGTAGGTGAGTAATAATTCAGAAATATGGAGTTTTAATAGCCCTTTACAATAATATATACTTTCTATTGTCTATAAAGACTAAGAATAAAGATAAAAATACAATAAGTGCGAACAATAAGTGTGTTTAAATTAATACATATGTAAGTAACTCTTAAAGCCAGGTTGATATCTTCCTATGCATTAGAAATATATATATATATACGGAAATACCTAGGTTGTTTATATTTCTGAGTGATATCGAGAATTATAGTAAATATATGAAGAAAAGCATGTTGTTACATAATGCTTGTTTTATTAATGGGTAACCAGGACTTGAAATCTCACTGCTTTGTCACCTAAAAAAAGTTCTTTAGCACACCTGAGTTGACTTACGTTTGAATATTGTTTTAAATCAGCTGAAATTAAAATGTGCATATATTTAAGCTTTGCATTCCTCTAGATTCTACCAAAGAGTTGTTTTTTTTTTTTTTTTTTTTTTTGAGGGAGTCTCGCTCTTTTGCCCAGGCCTGACTGCAGTAGCACTATCTCAGCTCACTGCAAGCTCCGCCTCCCAGGTTCACGCCTTTCTCCTGCCTCAGCCTCCCTAGTAGCTGGGACTACAGGCACCCACCACCGCGCCCAGCTAATTTTTTGTATTTTTAGTAGAAACGGGGTTTCATTGTGTTAGCCAGGATGGTCTTGATCTCCTGACCTTTTGATCTGCCCACCTCGGCCTCCCAAAGTGCTGGGATTACAGGCATGAGCCACCGCACCCGGCCCCAGAGTATTTTTGAAGGATCCACTAAACATCTAACGGAATAATACTCTATAGACTATTATAAGAAATATAATTCATGGACCCTACCTACCCTCAAATTACTTATATATTAGAGCAATATGGTCCAGAAGACAATTAAAAAAGAATTAGGGATTGAACAATGTATAGTTGACAAATTTTATAAAAGTGTTGCACAAACAGAAATGTGAGTGGGGGAGAATTTAATACACTCTTGTTTTGATGTTTGGATATTATGCCTAATATTATCCTAAAATATGCCTAACATTTTATATTAGGCATATCTTTCCATTTTTATGTTACCAGGAAATAACTTCTTTAGGGCTTGAGAGATCAGATATTATCATTGGAATGATGTTCTCTTTACCTTAGGAGAGAAAAAGGATATCAGGGATCTACTTGTGGGTAAGACTCCACTGAAAGAATGCAGGAAATGCAGGGGAAAAGTATCCCTGAGTATTAATAATTAGTAGCATTTTATTATCTGTAGCCTCATATAATGGAGTTATATGGTCACATGATTGCAGAGGGAAGCTACCCAGAAGAATTAGCATAGTGACCACAACCAAGAACTTGCAGGCAATGCAAAGGTGAAGGAAAGACTAAAAATGCTGAAACAATGCCATTTTGTTTCTGTGTTTCATGTCCTGGTTTATTGTATGCAATTATCCTGCCATACAAAGATAAATTCTCTCTGCAAGCATTGGAAGTGCCGCTTGTCACTGAGAAGCAGAAGGAATTAAGACTGCTAAGCATGGCAGATTTGGCAGAAGCCCAGTAAGCCTAGTCTGAGAGATGTAACATGTTTTCTAGCTACGAGGGGAAGGGGTTTGTAGGCAGACCCTGACAGTTTGATTGCTTTGCATCTTTTCATGTCACTGTTACATTCCTAAAAGAAAACGTGATTATTATAATCTTGTTTTATGCAGCATCTAAAGTTGGTTGTTTTGGAGGGATGAGGAACACTGAATTTATGCCACTAGAGATCATGGGTTTTTGCCTAGCTTGGACTAGGATTTCTATAATAACTCTATGACTCTAAAAGATGTGCAATTCTGGGCTGAGGAAAAGTTAAACAAGCACAATAGATTCATTTCAAATAAGACCAGTTTAATGACATGTATCAGTTTTCTTCTATTCCCTTTTGTTTTACTCTCTAGTTAATATATATTTAGGAGTTCTTTCTTGTTCTGTGGGTAGGATGTAGACGTAAAACTAGTCCATTTAAAAACTCATAGATGAGATACTTGATATAGGTGCAATCATTGTCTTTATTTCTTTTTTTTATTTTTTTTAAATTTTTTTTATTTTTTTATTTTTATTTTTTATTATACTTTAGGTTTTAGGGTACATGTGCACAATGTGCAGGTTTGTTACATATGTATCCATGTGCCATGTTGATTTCCTGCACCCATTAACTCGTCATTTAGCATTAGGTATATCTCCTAATGCTGTCCCTCCCCCCTCCCCCCACCCCACAACAGTCCCTGGAGTGTGATGTTCCCCTTCCTGTGTCCATGAGTTCTCATTGTTCAATTCCCACCTATGAGTGAGAACATGCGGTGTTTGGTTTTTTGTCCTTGCGATAGTTTACTGAGAATGATGTTTTCCAGTTTCATCCATGTCCCTACAAAGGACATGAACTCATCATTTTTTATGGTTGCATAGTATTCCATGGTGTATATGTGCCACATTTTCTTAATCCATTCTATCGTTGTTGGACATTTGGGTTGGTTCCAAGTCTTTGCTATTGTGAATAGTGCCGCAATAAACATACGTGTGCATGTGTCTTTATAGCAGCATGATTTATAGTCCTTTGGGTATATACCCAGTAATGGGATGGCTGGGTCAAATGGTATTTCTAGTTCTAGATCCCTGAGGAATCGCCACACTGACTTCCACAATGGTTGAACTAGTTTACAGTCCCACCAACAGTGTAAAAGTGTTCCTATTTCTCCACATCCCCTCCAGCACCTGTTCTATTTATAATTTATACCCTGTAAACTTTTTGAAAAGGTTGGAAGCATATTATAGCAACAAATATTTGACAGAGAATAATTAAAATTTAAAAATAAAAATAGATAAGTAATTATGGGAAATGGGAAAAAGGAAAGACTATGTACCTCTAACATGGAATTATTTAGCTACTAAAGGTGCTTGCTATGAAATCTCAGAGAAATAATTTTCTAACAATAATCATACTCGTAATAATTAATTATTTGGCACTTAAGCACAGTGCTAAGTGTTTTCTACGTATTATATCATTTAATCATCACAACAACCTATTGAATGAGGTTGGTCTATGGTCTTTTCCCTATTTTACAGCTAAAGAAACTCAGGCACAAAGAGATTAAAGAATTTAACCTGTTGTCATAACTAAGAAGTAGTGGGACTGGGGCAATCTTATTCTAGAATACATGTCATTTTCTCCAGTATGGCCATGGGTGTGAAATGATTCAGTGGACAATAGAATTATATCATTCTAAGAAATAAGATTTTGCCTGGCTATTTCTGGGGGAAAAACCTCAGTATTCTTTTTTAATTACTTCATGGTTAGCATGGAGCAGAAATGCTATCTACTGTTTTCCGAAAACTTCAGCCGCGTCTTGGCATCATGAAGATGTGACTGACTTGCCATGTGATATGTTGTTTTCTATTGGAAAAAACACTATCATATCCTAGGAAATCTCTGAAATGTTCCCCTAGCACTTTGATTTGAATAATCCAGGAAATTATTCCAAATAAAGAATGTCTTGTATAGTATTTTTTGTGAGGTCCTTTTTATTATCACGAAACCTTGGAATTCCTGATGATAGGAAGCTTTGATTTGAGGAAGATTTGTGGCTATAAAATCTTGAGCCGAACTGGGAAGGGAAGGATTCTCTTGCCCCTAGCTACATCTTCCTATTTTCTCTCTGGAAATTCTGTTAGAAGGCATTTTTCCTTAACATTATTACCTTTCTTCCCCCACCCCCTGACTCTGCCAAATTTTCAACTTTCATGTTTCTAACATATACCAAGTGAGAAGAGGGAACTAATAATAACATAAAGTAAAACCCACTGTCTACAATCAAGGGCTGGGGCCTGAGTCACTCCTCCAAGATAGTGGAATGCAGAGCACCCAGCTGCCTGCTGCTCAGCCTCGGCCTCTCTCTGGCTCCCACTGCTTTCCATTTACAAGGTGCCTTTTGTGATGAACAATGTAACCTTCTGAGGTGGAACAGATCATAATTTCATTGTAAATCATAGGAAATGACAAAATATTTGGGAGTCACACTCTCCTCCAAAACGATGACTGATTCAGTGTCACTGCAGGAATAACAAACAATTAGGATAGTTTATGAGTGAATGTTTTTTCAGCTGGTATCTGGAATGGAAGGCAGTGTGGGGAGGCAGTGTGGCAGGAAGAAGAGAGGGAAGCAAGAACCTATACTACTCCACTTCATGTGGTTTGATTCATAAACGGGAAGACTTGCAACTGAGTTACATACCAGTCAGTTTTAACTTTGCCTCAGTATGTAAGATATTGCCATACAAATGTTAAATATTAAATAAAGTTTACAAAAAAAATTAATATGACTCATGTGTTTTTCAGTCTTCAGTTTCTAGATTTGTAAAAGACCTTACAGCTGTTTCTACTTCTTATCCCTCTGCTTTCACGTAAGGCTGTGTGTCACCAGAATTTCTTACCCAAGTACTCATAATAGCTGTATACGAAGAGCAGACCCCAGGGTGTGTGGGTCTGTGTGGTATTTAAAGTAGCTTGCTACAAGGAAGAAAAGTCTTTGAAGCCTCATGTTTTATCTTAAAAACAAAAGAGAATTTTGACCTCCTCTTCTTAATGCACTTGTGTGTGTGTGTGTTTTAAATGAAAATAATTACTTCCTCTTTCAAATATTAGTTTAAATTTGTGTTCTAAACATTTATGCCACGCACATTGCATTGGCTTCTAGATCACTGCACTGCCACATACCTATATATTGCAGTTTGAAAACCATATCCTAAGCCATCCTGGACAATATTTTTCCCCTAGCAAAGAGGCAATTACATGTTTTGTTGGATTATTTGATATAATTTGATTTCAGAAAACTTAATATGACATTTGAATTCTTAAAACTAATGTATAGATAATTCCATACTGTTAGTAAGTAGTGAAATAAGACAACACATGAGGATATTCTATTTTCTTTAGCCCATGTATCCAAATCCCCAACAACCTGCTCAGTCAGCTTGGCCAATCCAACACAGGCACCCCCTCAGGCCCACAGTGGGCATGTTTCTCTGGCTGCCCTCCTGGGATATCCTTGATCATTTTGCCCAAGTATCCCTGGTTCCTTGGGAAAGTCCCATCCTCCAGGTTTGCTCAGCGCAGCCCTATACCATGGCTTAACAGCTTTGTGATGGCAGCACTCTCCTAATCATCAGGGAAAAGGTCAGTAAACTCATTTGCAATAATTAGCTGCTAATCAGAGAGTAGTTAATATTAATGTGTTATTCTGTTCCAGGATTTTCTTTCCTCCCTTGAGATTTCTCCAAGGATTTCCCAGAGTCCTGATTGTCCTGCTTCTATTGATTCTTCAGTAACAGGGTCTATCTTCTTGCCTTGCTGGGTAGAACAAGCAGCAAGAAAGTACTTTTTCCCAGCCTCCTCTATCCTCTCTTGGTCGTTAGTCAAGTTTCATCTGCTTCTGGCTCCTAGTTCCCGGAATGAAAAGGAGGAGGCTGACCCAAAAATCAGCTGGGGCTCCTGAGAAGACACTCTCCATCACCTTATCCACCCAATGGCAATGGCAAAACTCTCTTTGTAATGTAGGCTTCAGCAACGGAACCATCCTCCAGGACAGTAGCCAAAGCGAGGGGTGGAAATAGGTCTCCCTTCCTGGGACCCTTAGGCAGCCCTCAATGGGTAATAGTAATAAGTGTCATGTAGGGAGCCCTATGATTTACAAAGTGCTATTTCAGTGTTTCACTTGATTATCATAATAGCTCAGCAAGGGATATGTAAGAGGAATAATAGACATGTTAGTGTTGGCCACAGATTTGAGAAGAAAAGAGAAACATCTACTAGATCAACCTTAAATGTCCCCACCATTGTTCTTGTCTTGGTCCGTGAATGCCGGTGTTTTCAGTCTGATGATTGGTCTGGGGAAGAGTCTTTTGTTCACATTGGATTAATTGGTATCTCATTCCTGGTTGCAAATTTTTCACCCTCACAAAAGGTGAATTCCTCATCTTTTGTACTCTGGGGCTCTGCTACAGTGGAGGTGTAGAAAAGCTGTCTTCAATCCCACTCTTGCCTTCTGAAGTTCAGTTTCACATCTAACTGGGGCATGGGCAAAAGAATATGATGGTTCTTGAATTTTCTCAACCTGCCACATCTCTAACTCTCAAATTCTGAAAACTAACATGTCTCTTTTAACCAGCCCAGCTCTATCTTTGGCCCTGGTCCTACACATCACACAGTGTCCAGCCTGCCATATGCTGGGTTGTGTCACTGTTTAGCAAAAGAGGATGCTGAGTGGGTCTGGTTGCTTGGAACATTTACTCACTTGGCCCTGGGCACTACACTGGCTTCCCATCTGCTTCTGAGTACAGTTCCGGGATCTGATTCCAATTCTGAAAGTAGGAGATGGTCTGAGACCCACCCTCACTAGGCCCTGACTCAACATTAGGTACACAGACCTTCCTTCTGGTTTGGCAGCTTTCAGTCAGTTAAACTTAGCTCAATTCATTAAGCATTTTTTGAGCAATGTAAGAGTTATGTCCTGGTTGAAAGTAAAGTTGGAGTTAGGAAACCTCTATTCCAGCCAAAGCTAAATGTCCTAGATAGTGTCTCTTTTTCCTTCTGGATCTCTTCACCCTCCTTCATCTTGCCCTTGGCTCCAGAAGGGTAACTATTACAGGATTTATCAATGGGCTTCTTTGTTCTCAAGGTTACAGTTGGGTTTGACCAATGGAAGTACTCAGAGTGGATATGGGAAAGTGATGTCAGGTTATTTATTCCTCCTAATCGCCCTCTTTGAGCTTGTTTGGGGATGGCTGAGTTCCCTTACTGAAGATCCTTGTTCCTCTCAAGGCATCTTCATTATAGCCCTCTCCTTCCAGTTTCTGGTAACACTCCTGATTCTTATCAGTTAAGAGTGGCAACAGTTACCTGCTACTAGCCTTGAGGCACTACATTATAATATGTAGTTTCCATACACCCTATCCACACAGTCCCATTATAAATAAACTCTCCTTGAATTATCCTAATTGGGTTGTGTCAAGGTTTAACACTCTGACAGATACACGGTGTGATTTGGGGCAAATCACTTTATAGGGGCAAATCACCTCAAATGTAGTATAAATTTCAAGCAGATAATAACATCCCTTCCTATTCTAAATTTTCTTGGCAATGTAGGGACTGCAAAATAAATCTCTTTTTTGGGGGAACTTTGAGTCACATTGAAGATATACCCTATATACCTACGAAATGCAGAATGGAACTAAGTAAGTGATTAGGATGCATAATAAGTGCTCTAAGAATTCAGAAATGGTCAAGGTCATTGTGAACTGAATAGTCAGAGGAAACATATGGATCTGTCAATAAATTTCACCCCAACACAAGAGAATCATTTCTTAGTGGATTTTCCAATCTAGATCCAGGGTGAATATTGTATTCAAAGATGTACCAAAGTGGATGGCCTGTTTTGGAGCTATTCCAAAGAGCCCACAGAGTATTTGCCAATCTGAGACAAGGTTTCCTGCAAATGACTTACTCTTGAGACTGAGCTCAGCCACATCCCACAGTAAAATATAAAACTTCTGGGATGTCTTGAATTGAAACACTCTTTTTAAAAAGTACAGAAAGAGTAGGGGATTAGGAGTTGAGGGGCTGGAATTCTAATCTTACCTGTCATTTAATTAGCTATGCCTTGAATTTTTTAATCTAAAAATAATCTGTATCTTTGGTTTTACAATAGCACCTCCTTATCCACAGGGGATACATTCTAGGATCCCCAGTGGATGCCTGAAATTATGAATAGTACAAAAACCTACATATAGTATGTTTTTTCCTATACCTACGTACCTGTGATAAAGTTTAATTTACAAATGAGACACAATAAGAAATTAACAACTAATAATAAAATGGAACTATTATAACAATATACCAACATAATTATTCATGAGCTTTCAGGCCATTATTACACAAAATAAGAGTTATTTAAACACAAGCCCAGTGACACCTTGACAGTTGATCTGATAACTGAGATGGCTTCTAAATGACTAAGGAGTGGGTAGTGTAGACTGTGTGAATACACTGGACAAAGGGATGACTCATGTCCCTGGCAGGACAGCAGGAGGTTTCATCATGCTACTCAGAATGGTGCACAATTTAAAACTTATAAGTTGTTTATTTCTGGAATTTTCCATTTAACATTTTTGGGCTGTGGTTGAGCGTGGGTAACTGAAATTGCAGAAGGCAAAACTGCAAGTAAGGGATAACTACTGTATTTGTAAGAGGCTACTTATGCTTTTATATTTGATTCAGAGGTATTAGAGACACACAAATATAATAATCACCCTCATATTCATCATACAGATAAAGAAATGAAATATTAGCAATACAATTAAAGACCACAGTAGAAGTGTTTTTCTTAATTAGATACTTCTCTTTTCCCATCAAAAATAATGCCTACTCCACCAGCCTGACCAACATGGAGAAACCCTGTCTCTACTAAAAATGCAAAATTAGCCGAGCGTGGTGGCACATGCCTGTAATCCCAGCTACTTGGGAGGCAGAGGTTGCGGTGAGCTGCGATCACGCCGTTGCACTCCAGCCTGGGCAACAAGAGTGAAACTCCGTCTCAAAAAAATAAATAAATAAAATAATTTAAAAAAATGCCTACTCCCTCTCCTCCCCCATCCCAATCAAGAGCTAAGGCCAAGACAGACATGTTGCTTTGAAAACTTCTCTTGTGGTATGGAAGCCTCAGTTTCACTGGGCTATAGTATAGTACAGCACGTGGGTCTCAGCTTTATGTGAATATTGCTTGGTCGGGCCCAGGCCTTTCTACTGTGTATCTAAAAAAACTCAAAAGTCCTAGATTTTTGTACCAGTAAATATAATCAGAACCTCCAAGGCTTCAGGTCTGGCTTACCCACCTGGATTCTGTCTGCTCCTTGGTTTGGTTTTGACCCTTGAAAATTGCCCTTATGTTCTTACCAGCTCAGCGGTGCATTTTAAAAAATAAATATTTAAAAAGTATATTTGCATCTTATGGGAGAATTTTTTTAAAACTCTATCATATTTTAAGGTACAGAGTATAGGTGATTTTTATTGTACTCAGAATCAAAGTCTACTCATACTGGGAGATTAAAAACCCTTCTTTCACCTCATAAGTGTGATGACCATTGCCTAAACTAATAATAATAATAGAAACACTTTTATGACTAAGAAGCTAATCCAGTTAACCCATATCTCCTGTAATACAAGCATATTGACTGTTAGAAACAAATAATGGAAAAGTGGAATAACAGTCTCTTTGGTAGGATTGGCCAGAACTTTTCATTTAAAGTTCCTAAAGGCAAGGACCATTTTTTTGAAAACATTCACAGATTTATTGGGTTTGAGTTTATTGGGGCCAGAAGTGGTCATATTTATTTTTACATTTATCATAGTGTTTAGCAAATTTCCTTTTGCATTGCAGGTGTTCAATGCATGTTTGCTCATTTGATTTGAAATGACTCTTCCAAGTTCAGTGCAGAAACAAAATGGTTCTAATATTTCTTCTTGATTTGCCTGGTCTGACACTGCAATTGAGCCAGCTTGTAGCCATCCTTTCTTTTTGTTATACAGAATTTGTGACTTTCATGATCTAATCTTGGCATCATTCACTTGCAAAGCATTTGTTTGGTTTGTAGAAAAATAAGTAACTTGTAAGTAGGCAATTAAAAAAATTATTTGCAATCTTCTATGAACTAGTGGTAACTCCCAAATTAAACATAAACTCTAGTAACTGTAATACAATAAATGGCAGATTTTATTATTATTTTTTGTTTTGTTTTGATCTCAACTTACGATCATTAGAAAATTACTGGTTGTCATGTCGTTACTTCTTTTTTCCTTAAGAGACCAAACATGAGTAGGAATATAGAATGCAAATTTGACCACAATTTAAATCCAGTCTAAACAGTTCCTACCAGAAGACAATACAAATAGTTGAATATAAAGAAAGGCTTTAAAATTTTCCTTAATAAGTAAAACACTGTTAGAGATGTGTTTGTGTCTGTGTATACTCTAAATGATATGTCACCAAGTCCAGACAATATCAAGTCCCTTTAGCATTAGGGGGATCTTTGAGGTAAGATCTTGAGTGACTACAGATAAGAAGTAGAGGCTGACACAAAACAAGATAATATAATAAAGATGTGAGACATTAAGGCTGAAACAAGAAATGTCTGTTTTCTGAGGCAGAGGGGTGCAGACTGAAAACAGTGTGTGATTAGAAGGTCATTATCAAGGGCGAGTGGCAAAGGAGCACATTGCCACTATAATTTCCCACTAACAGCTCTCACGTCCTTGACTTCTTTTAAGTTAGGTACACAACTCTGAGAAAAGACAGGAAGAAATAATGAAGTAAAGGTAAAGAAAAAGTGTAAGTCACCTCCTAATAAATGAGACTACTGAATTTCTGAGAATTTATTATAAAAGATATAGGAAGAGTTTCATTTTGGTATAATTAATAAAAGAGGTAACTCAGAAACACATACTTATAAAGGAATTGTTAAAGTATTTATCAGTATATACAGCACAGTGCAATCATTTAAACAATGTTTGAAGACTATGGAATACTATGGAAAAACATTGATGTTGTAACCCAATGCATTTGGTATATATTTTTTTCCTAAAGAGACCAAACATGAGTAAGAATATAGAGTATAAATTTAACCAGGATTTGAATCCAGTCTAAACAGTTCCTATCAGAAGACAATATAAATAGTTCAGTGTATTAAAAAGGCCTAAAAAAATTCCTTAAGAAGTAAAACAATTGTTAGAGATGTGTTTGTGTCTGTGTGTGCTCTAAATGGTGCAGCTATACACACATACAGATAGATGATTAGATAGATAGATAGATGATAGATAGATAGATAGATAGATAGGGATATATACAGATATATATAGGGAGATATATAAATATATGGATATCAATATGGATATATATATATATATATCCATGCTCAATACTCTATATGACCAAAACTATTACAAAAATAATGCTTTATAAAAATATTATTTGGAGTAAGGAGTTTGGGAATGTTTGTATGCCGTGCAAGATTTATAGGACCAAATATCATGTAGCATGAAGGTGATACCATTCAGAATCGTCTTATGATGGGCTCAACTTGGTACCTACATTCTAGTTTTTAGAAACCAGTTTGTTTGTTTTTGCCAGTTTTATAAACATTTCTTATTATCCCAGCTCTGCTGTGAGATTGGAGAGCAAAAGGAAATATATTCTCTACATATCCAGATCTCAAATCCCAAGGTTAGAGGAAGAGAAAGGGAGACTGGAAGGAAGGGCAAAGAAATAATCCCCAACCCTCAAATGCTTCTTTGATAAAGAAAAGATCCAGCTATTGGCAAGAAGTGGTATTTGGTGAGGGCATCATAGAATCAAAGGCTGGTATTTCGAGGAGATATTATTTCTGTAGCACAAACATGATTAAGGGTAATGTTGTGTTATTTCAGATTTTCTTTATTCATAAAAGGAAAACAAATAGTGCCAGACATACAAGAACAAAGGTAAACAGGCTTCAGAGGCCTTCTTGGTTCTCAAATCTAAGAGAAGTTAATAATTAGACTGTTTATTTGCCATGTTTTATATGTGTTTTCTTCTTAGAGAGAAAACGCAGTCGAGTTATTGTCTTTCAGAATAGTTGGTTTTAGTGATATGGACTTGGTTTTATCTAATCTGTCCTCCCCCACTTGCCCAGGCTATGTGTTCACTCTTCCCACATAAGAGCTGCTCCTGTGGTTACATATACTCAAGACTGCCCCAAACTGCAGGGTCTGCCACCACCAGGAGGCTCCAGTGGAGAAATCAGGGGAGAAGGTGGCATTAAAAAGATATCACCATCTTATACAATTAGCTGCTACAGAGGAATAGGGAAGATGTGGCTGACTGTGTGGCAACCACATTTCCTTTCCCAACTTTCTTTTCTTATGCTGCACGTTACCTCTATATGGCACTAACTTTTGTTTGCTTCTCTTTCAACGGCTGCTGTTGATGCTCAGTTTTAGGTCCCTGTCACAAGGATAAAACTGCTGGGAAAAAAGGTGGCCATAGAGTGAGCTGCCCTACACTTGAGCCTCCTTCAGGTGGCCTGGGTGGAAGGACAGCTGTCAGTTCTGAGCCTGGATATCAGAACATACAGTAATAGTAAGAATCTGAAATGGCACATGTGTAAGGAGTAGAACCTTCCAGAATTGGCAGGGCTTGGCATTGCGACATCTGGTACAGGAAACTCACTGTCCAGGGAATCATAAAAGGAGCAGGGGGACAGGGGACGGGCACGGTGGCTCACACCTGTAATCCCAGCACTTTGGGAGGCTGAGGTGGGCAGATCACGAGGTCAGGAGATCAAGACCATACCGGCCAGCATCGTGAAACCCCATCTCTACTAAAAATACAAAAAAAAATTAGCCAGGCATGGGGGCGTACGCCTGTAGTCCCAGCTACTCAGGAGGCTGAGGCAGGAGAATTGCTTGAACCCAAGAGTGGGAGGCTGCAGTGAGCCGAGATCATGCCACTGCACTCCAGCCTTGGCGACAGAGTGAGACTGTTTCAAAAAAAAAAAAAAGAGAAAGATAAATAAAAGGAGGGGGGCTTTAGAAGACATTAATCTATCTAAAGAACCCCAGAGGCTGTGGCAGTATTTCCTTTGAGTTAGTTCTGAGAGCTTATGACAACCATGTTGTTTGTAATCTCTCAGTATAATTCTTATTCATTCTTTCATTCGTTCATTCGTTTGGTGAAAACCTACTCTGTGCCAGGCACTTAGTTCTCAGTGTTAATAATGTAGAAATTATAATTCATGGTGATAATAAAAGCTAATACTTCTTGAATACTGTCTGCATAATTTGTGTTTACTGCTTATCACTTATTTTATAATCTTTATAAGTAGTGATATCATTCCTATTTATAGATGAGGATGTTGAGGTTTAGTGAAATGAAAAGATATTATTTCATACAACAAATATTTATGGAACATCTTTCATGTACTAGTGGCAGTGCCTTTCGTTGAGGGCACAGTAGTGAACAAGACAGATTCTATACTAATTCTCATGGAATTTAAATGCTAGTGGGGAGAGATAGGCAGCAAGCAAATAAGCAACTAAATAAAATGAAACTTGAAGCTAGTGATAAACTCTATGAAGAAAATATCACTAGATCATGTGATACAGACTGACAGGCAGCAGGGGAGGGTTGGGGATGAGTTAGATACTTTAGATATGAGAAGGTCTATTTAAGAAGATGACATTTAAGCTGAGACTTGAATGAAAAGGTGCCAGCCATGCACACAATGAAGGGCAGAGTATCACAGGCAGTGGGATTAGCAAGTGCAGGGGCTAAGCTGAAATGAGCTTAGTATATTTGATAAGCTCAAAAAAGCCTGCTGTGGCTGGAGCCCAGCCAGCAAAGGGAGAGTGATCCATTTTGTGATCTTAGCACCCTGGGCTAAAGGCTGCTCAAGGCTCCCGAGAATCCAGTTTCTCCAGCTTCATAGGTCATCTTTGGGGGCAGTGAATAGGAAAAGAACCAGACAGTTTCCTGTACGAAACAGATTTTTTAATGTTTTCTTGTAAATAAAGCATATCTTTCCCTTAGGTCAAGACTGTCTTGTCCTCCTTGGGCTGTCCAGGCTCTTGGAGGCTAAGGCAAAATAACGCCACAAGCAACTGGGTTCACTTCTGGTTCTCTCCCAAGTTTTTTGCCAACAGACATGTCCTTTTTGGATTCTTCTCTGTGTTCTGCTAAAATAGCCAAGGCAATAGTGTTAATAAAATCTGCTATTTTTCTTCCTCATCTTTGCCACGTCTCTCTTATGGACACTTTCCTCCCCCATCTTTCTTATTATTTAGTCATCCTTGATTCATCCTTCTCCCTGACTCACTACATCTGGAAGGGTGATCGTTACAAATGTAGAAATATATACATTTGAAAGTGCAGCTTGGTGGCCTCAAGGGTAAGAGGAATTAGGCTTACTTATGTGACTCCTTATTCTTATGGCCACAGACTTGTGTTTGATTTCTTAATAAAGATGTGCAGATTGACTTCCAGAGTTCTTCTTATGAGTATTAATAAATAAAATAACCTCAGACAGTTTATTAAAATAAAATTGATCACAAAACTTATTAATGAATGTTCTGTCAATCTTTTTGTTTTAAAAAAATGTTTAGTTCAGATTTTTTTATATGTGACAGGAAAGTATTCAACCAACAACACAGGTGTTGTGACATCTCCCAAAACTTAGAATGTCCTCATATAATCATAACTCAGATCAGATAAGCAGAAGTATGTGTGTCAACATGTATGTGTGTTTGTGTATATGTGTGTGTGTGTGTGTGTGTGCCAGAAAAGAGACTGAGAGTGGAAGCACAGGAAACTCAGGGCTCAGGAAAGAAGGCAATGTAATGAGTAGTTGATGAGCAAGAAGATGTCTGTATTACCTTAATACCTCACATTCAAAGTGTGGGCCTTGAAAGAGCAGCATTGGTAATACCTGGGTCTCTTATAATTCTTTTTCTGGAAGCCCTGCTGAGAATCTTTAAAACTAATTCATGCTTTTCTAGTTCTTTTAATTGTGATGTTAGGGTGTCAATTTTGGATCTTTCCTGCTTTCTCTTGTGGGTATTTAGTGCTATAAATTTCCCTCTACACACTGCTTTGAATGTGTCCCAGAGATTCTGGTATGTTGTGTCTTTGTTCTCGTTGGTTTCAAAGAACATCTTTATTTCTGCCTTCATTTCATTATGTACCCAGTAGTCATTCAGGAGCAGGTTGTTCAGTTTCCATGTAGTTGAGCGGTTTTGAGTGAGTTTCTTAATCCTGAGTTCTAGTTTGATTGCACTGTGGTCTGAGAGACAGTTTGTTATAATTTCTGTTCTTTTACATTTGCTGAGGAGAGCTTTACTTCCAACTATGTGGTCAATTTTGGAATCGGTGTGGTGTGGTGCTGAAAAAAATGTATATTCTGTTGATGTGGGGTGGAGAGTTCTGTAGATGTCTATTAGGTCCACTTTGTGCAGAGCTGAGTTCAATTCCTGGATATCCTTGTTAACTTTCTGTCTCGTTGATCTGTCTAATGTTGACAGTGGGGTGTTAAAATCTCCCATTATTATTGTGTGGGAGTTTAAACCTGCACATTGTGCACATGTACCCTAAAACCTAAAGTATAATAAAAAAATAAATAAATTCATATGAAAAAGAAGCTTAATAGTTTCACCATGGATGGCAATGGGAGCAAGCTCTTTTTTTCTGCCTCTAATTCTGAATAATCTGAATATTGATGCTGTTAAATGATTCGTTGTCAGTTCATCTACGGTTTAAAGAAATGACCCAGCAAGTTGATTAAAATTGTGATGAATACTGAACTTCTCTACTCCTCAGAGTCATCAGTAAAATAGGACTTCTCAAATTTAGCATCTTGAATCCTGGATCAAAAGACTTAAATAAGGAAACCAATCTTCTTTACATGAGCTCACTATAAGATGTACTGAGGAGGAGGCTTTACACAATATGAAAGATACAGATTTGCCCAAAGAGAAATCACAGCATGACTATTTTGATGCTTTCTTTAGAAAAGGATTAAACTTCGTGTTCCATGAGCTATTTTGGGTTTAATGTTTAAAAAATGTATTTCCTATTCATTTATTATGTCAAGTGAAATACACATATTAAGTTACAAGTCTGTGGCTTTCAATGATCTGTTCAATTCTAGAAGTCTTGTAGTTTGTAATACATATTGTGCATTGTCTTTAATGACATAAAATCTCTTGAATTGTTCATAAATACCCAATCATGAGCTGGAGGACTGAGGCAAAATTATGTGCCAGGAAAAGAAGTGATCTTTTCTGCACAATGGCTGGTCTTTGTCTCCAAAAGTCCAAATAACTGATAAGTTTAACCAACACAGTAAGCAAAAATTAAGATTAATTGTTAGCTGTTGGGTAAGAATCAAGTGAGTAAATTTTGAAATTTTTTTTTCTTGTCATGTTGATCATCATGTAGTCACAATTTGAACTGATTATCTTCCAAACCAAGTAAAAGTATTTCGAGATTTAATATTATTTTCATAATCTGTGTATTTTATCTCCTCAGTTACAAACCAAGAGTAGATTTTATTTTTTCTAAGTACTATCAGGAATGAAGCACTGCCTATCCACCTGCATAGAGGACCATGTACTGAAGTCAAGAGTCCCACATACCATCAGCCAGATTTGAAACCTCTCAAGGCCAGAGTCCACATGAAGGGCCATGCTTAGGGATTTGATACAAGGCAACAGGGAATGGTGCTAGCTTAGAACTCTTAAGACAGTGGTATGAAAAAAATACTGACAGACAGGCAGACTCAGCAGATGACCAGGCTCCAGCTACCAGTCTAGCATTTAGTGACAGGGTGGTAGGGGGCTATAAAAGCAAATAGTTCCTGTAGGCGAGTTGAATACTAAATACATTACCAAGTCAACAGTCTTGTTAATGAAAATGAGACAAAAAGCAAAAGGAACTTTTTAACAAATGCCAATGTATTGGGCTGGAAAATAATTATATATCTTTTCCCTAAGATTAAAGCCATTCTAGAGGCTGAGGCAGGGTAATGACCATAGAGGAGGGTTGAATGATCGCAGCTGGGATGAAGGGAAAGCTACAGAGGATTGAATCAAAGCAGTACCTGAAAGCTATTTCAGTGGCCCCCACAGGAAGCCAGACCACTGTCAATGGAATGGAAAAGAACGTAACAGATCTGAGAGAGGATTTGGAGACAGAGGATTTATGCCTCTACACAGTATGTACCGTGACACAGTACAACTTGAAGACTGATTGAGTGTAAGGTTTGAAGGGCAAGCAAGAGTTGAAGATTAACCCAAGGATGAGATAGAAGGATGATGAGATAAGGAAATATGATAGTGGACAAACAAGAAGGAGCAGATTTAAAGGGGAAGATACTAAAGTCTGTTTGGGACATGTAAGCTTATAGTACCCATGAAACAATAAAATTTAGTTGTCAGGTAGGCACACAGGGGCTCTAGAATTCAGGCCAAATTAGATGGTGTCAATATTTGATGCATCTATAGAAAGGCAAAAGAGACTAAAGAAATGGATGATATCACCCAAGGAAAAAGTATGAAGCAAGTTGAGGTCTGGACTAGAGCTTTGGGTGAAGGGAAATGAAGGTGTTAACCTTCATTTGGGAGTTGGAAGGACAGGAGGCAGTAAAGGACAATCACAGAAAGAGAAGAAAATCTAGGAAATATTCATGTCTCAAAAGCCGAAGGAGGAAAGTATTTTGAGAAGGAAGCATAGCTGTATCAAATGTTCCAGAAAGGCTGAGCAGGATTCACTTATTTGTTTATTTAATAGAATAAACTTATGTCCACCAAGCTTTGTGCTGAGACTTAAGAATGAAGTCAAGAAAGTGGTCAATTTTCTTTAGTAGTCATCAATGGCATTTTGCTGGGGTTTTACATGAGTCACAACAGTGATAACCTTATTACAGTGGGTTAAAGATGGAACCAAAGTTGTGGAAGAGAGAGGAAGACTAAGTAGAGTAGTTTGAGAATTTGAATGGAAATAGTAAAAAAAAAAAAAAAAAAAAAAAAAAAAATTGGACCAATGATTGCCTAATTCGTAAAAAATGTTATTAGTGGATGTAGTTATCTCACTTTTGTAGCATATCTCATGTGAACAATGGACCCATTGACTTGAATCAAATATTTTTATATTAATACAGCTAGATGCAGCGGTGGGAACAGGGAATTATAAGGCACAGGGTCTTTTTTCTCTTTTAGGAAGCTTATAATCTAGCTTAAAATCAAGTGTGTGTACGTGAGAGACTGCAGGTATAGAGCAAGATATAAAGACAGGAAAACAATTTAGTGAACATAACAAGTGTTCGTAATAGCATCCAATAATAATTATTACTTGATAGGAGGAGTGGTAGACGATATGAATGTGAATTCAGGAGAAAGACAACTACGAGTAAAAAAAAGGCTTTGGTACAAAGGAGGAAATACATGTTGGTTACAAAATAGACTGAGATAAAGACTTTCATATTGGAAGACAAGAGGGTAAGCTTCACTCCAGAACTCCATCTTTTCCCATGGAAGGTAAAAATAGTGCCACTTGCCTTTCTTCTGTCCTAGATAAAGACCTCAAACAACAAAGCTACCCTTATATGTCTTCATCCAGCAGCCTCTTTTTGGTTTATAGGTGGAAGGTATGTTTGCTTCCCCAACAACCATAGTGTTGGCCCTATTATCATAAAAGGTATGGAGGTATTATATATGTAGAAAGCCTATTGCCAGAAAGCATTGAGCTAAAGAACAGAAATAGAATAGGCAAGGAGAAGAAAACATGATGTACTAACACATAGTGTTGTCACAAGCAAGCTCAGTGCTCTGCCAAAACAAGGAGAGAAGCAGTTCTTATTTTAACTGAGTCAAAGCCTGAATTCCAAGGTCAGGATATGGATACTGGAATTGAACATTCACAGCATGTCAAACCTCAGCACACTGGGGCCTTCTTGGTCTGAAAGGTCACAGATGAAATTGACTTGATACATTTTCTTTGATATTTATTAAACCTATAATTTTGTAGAATTTGAAATGGGATTATGGCTAAACTGAGAGATCAACCAGAAGTTCGTTCCAAAAACTTCTATAAATAATACTAGAAAGACATTAAATGGAGAAAGATTCATATTTACTATATATCATATACAAGTTTTATTAATATAGCAGAATATAAATCTTTAGATGTTGCTCAAAGCAATAAAGGATGAAGCAGTTTTTATTGTTCCATATTTATAAAATCTTAGACAGATGGTAGAAAATATTCTTATTTTTTATTAATATTTACAAACCTAAATTCTGCAACTTAAATCATTTCCTTCCTTGCCCTTCTTCCTTATGAGCTTGCATAGCTATCCTAATGTGCATTTGTGTAGGTGATTTTTTTTTTATTCTCAGGTGAATAGATGTTTGTGCCGAGTTATACCATAAGAAATAAAATGAGGAATTTTAAGTATTATAGTCCTTTTATGGGACTTTCATTAACATGGTTCCACATGGTTCCACTTGTTCCTTACAACAGTCCTGCAAAGTAGGTGTGAAAGGTATTTTAATTAACCAAATTAGAAAACTGGAGCTAGAAGTTTTGATGATCCTTGAGTATTAAACAGTGAGTTACTGACAGTGTAAATTTGAGCCTATTCTTCCAACAATTCTTTCAATGATGCTTTCAGTACACTCCATTGCTTAATGTATTTTCATCTAAAGGCCAATTTATATGAGTCATTTGCTTGGAAGAGCCAACTTGGAAGTTAACACATTTTGATACCTGACTCTATGCACCATTTTTCTTTATAAAAAAACTTTGATTTTTAAAAAGAAAAGTTAAATTATTAAGATGTTTTATTTTATTTAGGCTTATAGAATAGCTATTTTAAGAGTTCTTCTTTTCTAATCTTGTTTTTAGTTTTAAAAGAACCCTTAAAGTGATATTGAAAATTCTTATAGAAATGCATTTTGTGTCATACCCACAAAGTAAACCTTTTTAGTAAAGCCAAAGGTAGAGAATCGAGCTAATAGGCCGAAGGTTGGCATAAAACAGAATTCTGAGAATGGTTCAACTAACCCAGAGAAGGAAGAAAAAGAGAAAAACAGGAATGCAGGACAGATGCGACAAAGTAAATATAAATGCTGTATTTACCTAACTATAGCAGTAAATACTTATATGTTAATGGATTACAATTGAATTCAAAGGCAGACATTGTCAGACTGGATATAAAACTAAGTGCCAACAAGTTGTTTTCTACAAGAAACTCATTTTATATCTAAACACAAATAAGTTAAAAGTAAAAATAAAAAAATGTTATATGATATTAAATATTAATATCCAGGACAAGGGCTACTACTAATGATAAAAAGAAACTTTTCATATTAGAAAGACTAACATATTAAGAGACACAACAATTATAGTACTTATAAACAATAAGAGATCTTCAAAATATATAAAGCAAAAAGTGATGGAACAGGGAATAAAGAATAAATTCACAATTTAGTTAGACATTTTAAAATTCCTTTCTCAATAATTAATAAAACAGAAAATTAATAGAGATATGGAAGGCTTGCACATTGTCAACCAGGTTAACCTAATTAACATTTACATAGTACTTTGTGCAATAACAGTAGAATAAAATTATTTTAAAGCACACGTGAAAAATTTATCAAATAAAACAAATATCAATAAATTTGTAAGAATTAAAATTATTGGGAGCATGTTCTCTGACAAAAATGAAGTTAAATTTAAAAGAATAACAAAAAGCTACCTAAGAAATCTATAAATATTTAGAAAATTACACATTTATAAATTACTCAGAGGTCAAAGAATAAATCAGAGGGAAAATTATAAAACAATTTTAATTGAATGAAAATGAAAATATAACATTGCAGAATTTCTGAGATGTAGCTAAAGCAGTACGTAGAGAAAAAGCTAACATTAAATGTTTATTTTAGAAAAGAATAAGGTATAAAAATTAGTGCTCTAAATTTCAGCCCTAAAAAGCTAAAAAAAAGAAACAAATTAAACCAAAAGCAATTTGAAATAAGAAAATTATATATGAAAAGTAGAAGTCAATAAGGAAAATACATAGCAGAAAAAACAATGATACAAAAACTGGTTCTTAGGAAATGTCAATAAAATTTAGCATCTCTACTTGCATTCATCAAGAAAATGGAAGAAAGAAAAATATTAACCAACATCAGGAATGAAGGAGGGGCATCACCAGATCCTACAGGCATTAAAAGTGTAATAAGAATATTATGAACAAATTTGTACCAATAAATGCTACAGCTCAGAAAGTAAATGTACAGATTTTTTTGAAAGGCAACTATTACCAAAAGTTAGTTAAGTAAATAGCCTTGTTTTAATTTAGAAATTGAATTTATGATTTAAAAGATTCTCACAAAAGAATTCCAAGACTAGATGGCTTCAGTAGTTGATTTAATTCAAAATTTAAGAGGAAAATAATGCATGTCTTACACAAACTCTTTTAGAAAATCAAGAGTCTCGTTATAATAGAATGAGAAAACCAGAAAGCAAAGACACTGGGAGCCATCTGAAAGGCTGCCTATCATAATAGTTAAGACAGCGTGGTGTTGGCATATAGAGAAATCAAGAAACTAATTAGATATTCCAGAGCTAGGCCCATACATATATGGTCAATTAATTTCAGCAAACATGCCAAGGTAATTTAGTGGAAGAAAAGAGTTTTTTCAATAAGTTGTGTTTGAACAACTGGATGTTCTTTTGACCTTTTGACTCTTATCTCGTGTCATCCATAGTAACTAACTCAAAATGGTTTGTGGACCCCGATATAAACGCCAAAACTATAAAACTTCCAGAAGAAAACATTTTTAAACTTTTGCAACTTTGGGATAGGCAAATATTTTTTAGATCACCAAAAGAGCAAACCAAAGAATAAAAAACAAATGCGTTGAATTTCATCAAAAATAAAACTTTTGCTGTTTAAAAGACAACATTAAGTACATGGAAGAAAGTCACACACTGAAAGAAACAAAATACTTGTTTCCAGAAGAGCTCTCAGAAGTAAATAATTAGAAGCTAACCAAATTTTAAAATAAGTTAAAGACAGGAATGAACACTTCAAAAAACAAGTGTCAAATAAGCACACTATATTTTTTTATTATTTTTAATTTTTTTAGCTTTTTAAAATTTTCATGTGTACATAATAGGTATGTAGATTTATGGGGTACATGAGATGTTTTGATACACACATGCAATGTGAAATAAGCACAACATAGAGAATGAGGTATCATTCCCCTCAAACAATTATCCTTTGAGTTACAAACCATCCAATTATATTCTTTAAGTTATTTTAAAATGAACCATTAAGTTGTTATTGACTATAGTCAACCTATTGTGCTATCAAATAGTGGGTCTTACTAATTCTTTAACTAGTTTTTTTGAACCCATTAACCATCTCCACCTCCCCTGCAGCCCCTCATTATTCTTCCCAGCTTCTGGTAACCGTCTTCTACTCTCTATCTCTGTGAGTTCAATTGTGTTGATTTTTAGATCCCACATATAAGTAAGAACATGCAGTGTTTGTCTTTCTGTGCCCATCTTATTTCATGTAACATAATAATCTCCAATTTAATCTATGTAGTTGCAGATGACTGGATCTTATTCTTTTATATGGCTGAATAGTACTCCATTGTGTATATGTATCATATTTTCTTTATCCATTCATCTGTTGATGGACACATACGTTGCTTCCAAATCTTAGGTATTATAAACAGTGCTGCAACAAACTTAAGAGTTCAGCTAACTCTTCAGTATATTGATTTTCTGTTTTGGGGTATATACCCAGCAGTGGGATGGCTAGATCATATAGTAGCTGTATTTTTAGTTTTTTGAGGAACCTCCAAACTGTTCTCCATAGTGGTTGCACTAATTTACATTCCCACAAACAGTGTATAAGGGTTTCCTTTTCTCCACATTCTCTCCAGCATATATTATTGGCTCTCTTTGTATATAAGCCATTTTAACTGGAGTGAGATGATATTTCATTGTAGTTTTGATTTGCATTTCTCTGATAATCAATGATATTGTGCATCTGTTCACATGCCTGTTTGTATGCCTTCTTTTGAGAAGTGTCTATTCAGATCTTTTGTCCAATTTTAATTGGATTATTAGCTTTATTCCTATACAGCTGTTTGAGCTCCTTATATATTCTGGTTATCAATCTCTTATCAGAGGAGTAGCTTGCAAATATTTGTTCCCATTCTGTGGGTTGTCTCTTCACTTTGTTGATTGCTGTTTTTGCTGTGCAGAATCTTTTTAATTTGATGCGATCCCATATGTCCATGTTTGCTTTGGTTGCTTGTGCTTCTTGGGTATTGATCAAGAAATGTTTGCCGACACCATTGTCCTGGAAAGTTTCTCTAATGTTTTCTTGTAGTTGTCTCATAGTTTTAGGTCTTAGATTTAAGTCTTTAATCCAATTTTGATTTTTTTGTGTATGGTAATAGACAGGGGTCTAGTTTCATTTTTTCTGCATATGGATAGCCAGTTTTCCCAGAACCATTTATGGAAGATACTATCTTTTCCTCAGTGTATGTTCATGGCACCTTTATCTAAACTGAGTTTAATGTGGGAGTGTGGAGTTGTTTCTGGGTTCTCTATTTTGTTCTATTGGTCTATGTGTCTGTTTTTATGCCAGTACCATGCTGTTTTGGTTAGTGTAGCTTTGTAGTATAATTTAAAGTCAGGTATTGTGATTCTTTCAGTTTTGTAATTTTTGCTTAGGATTGCATTGGCTATTCTAGGTCTTCTGTGGTTCCATATACATTTTAGGATTGTTTTTTCTATTTCTGTGAAGAATGCCATTAGTATTTTGATAGGGATCACATTTAATCTGTAGATTGCTTTTGGTAATACGGATATTTTCACAATATTGATTCTTCTAATCAATGGGCATGGAATATATTTCCATTTTTTAGTGTCCTCTTCAATTTCTTTCATCAGTGTTTTATAGTTTTCCTTATAGAGATCTTTCACTTCTTTGGTTAAGCTAATTCCTGGGTATTTAATTTTATGTGTGGCTACTGTAAATGAGATTACTTTATTTCTTTTCCCATTGTTCACTGTTGGCATGTAGAAATGCTACATTTTTTTGTATTTTGATTTTATATCCTACAACTTTACTAAATTTGTTTATAAGTTCTAATAGTTGTTCTCTGAAGCCTAGATTTTTAAAATATTAGTTTATATCATCTGTGAACAAGGATAATTTGGCTTCCTTTTCAATTTGGATGCTCTTTATGTCTTTCTCTTGTCTGATTGCTCTAGCTAGGGCTTCCAGTAGTATGTTGAATAACAGAGGTGAGAGCAGTCATCCTTGTTGTGTTCTAGATTTTAGAGTTTTTCTCCATTCAGTATGATACTAGCTGTGGGTCTGTCATATATGGCTGTTTTGTTGAGGTAGATTCCTTCTATCCCCAGCTTTTGGGGATTTTTTATCATAAAGAGATGTTGGATATTATGTTTTTTTCAGCATCAATTGAAATGATCATATAGTTTTTATTCTTCATTCTGTTGATATTATGTATCATGTTGATTGATTTGCATATGTTGAACTATACTTCATCTCAGGGATAAATCCCACTTGGTCATTATGTTAGTCTTTTCTCACATTGCTATAAAGAACTACCTGAGACTGGGTAACTTAAGAAAAGAAATTTAATTGACTCGCAGTTCCACAGGCTGTACAGGAAGCATGGCTTGGAGGCCTCAGGAAACTTACAATCATTGCAGAAGGTGAAGGGAAAGCAGGCAGATTTTACCGTGGCAGAGCAGGGGAGAGGAAAGAGGAAAGTTCTACACACCTTCAAACAACCAGATCTCATGAGGACTCACTCACTATCAAAGAAACAGCCAGGGAGAAATCCATCCCCATGATTTAATATCTCCCACCAGGTCTCTTCCCCATCACTGGGGGTTAAAATTCAACATAAGATTTGGATGGGGACACAAAACCAAACCATATTATACTGCTTCTGATCCCTCTCAAATCTCATGTTCTCACATTTCAAAACACAGATGTGCCTTCCTAACAGTCCTCCAATGTTTTAACTCATTCCAGCATTAACTCAAAAGTCCAAGTCCAAAGTCACATCTAAGACAAGGTAAGTCCCTTCCATCTATGATCCTGTAATATGAAAAACAAGTCAGTTACTTCCAAGATGCAATAGGCGTTGGATAAATCCTCCCATTCCAAAAGGGAGAAATTGACCAAAACAAAGGGGTTACAGGACCCATGCAAGTCCAAAACCCAGCAGGGCAGACATTATATCTTAAAGCTCTGAAATAATCCCCTGAATATGTGTCACATTCAGGCCGCACTGATGCAAAGGATGGGCTCCCAAGGCATTGGTAGTTCCACATCTGTGACTCTGCAGAGTACAGCCCCCATGGCTGCTTTCACAAGCTGGTATTGAGTGACTGTGGCTTTTCCAGGCACACATTGCAAGCTGTCAGTGGATCTACCATTCTGGGGGCTGGAGGATCATGTCCCTCTTCTCACAGCTCCACTAGGCAGTGCCCCAGTGGGGACTCTGTGTCGTGGCTCCAACCCCACATTTCCCCTCTGCACTGCCCTCATACAGATTATCCTGTACTAGGAGAGTTCTACCCCTGCAGAAGACTTCTGCCTGTACATCCAAGTGTTTTCATACATCCTCTGGAATCTAGGCAGAGGCTTCCAAACCTCAACTCTCGCTTCCTGTGCACCTGAAGGCCCTAAACCATGTGGAAACCACCAAGTCTTGGGGCTTGCACCCTCTGAAGAAATGTCCCAAGCTGTACTTAGGCCCCTTGTAACCATGGCTAGAGCTGGGGCAGCTGGGATGCAGTGCTCCATGTCCCAAGACCGCACAGAGCAGCAGGGCCCTGTGCCTGGCCCAGGAAACCATGTTTCCCTCACAGACCTCCAGGCCTGTGATGGGAGGGGCTTCCACAAAGGTCTCTGAAATGCCCTAGCAATATTTTCCCCATTGCTTTGGCTATTAACATTCGGCTCTTCTTATGCAAATTTCTGCAGCCTTGAATTCTTCCCCAGAAAATGGGTTTTCCTTTTCTACTGCGTGGTTGGGCTGCAAATTTTCCAAACTTTTATGATCTGCATTCCTTTTAAATATAAGTTCTAGTTTCAGGTCATTTCTTTGTCTATGCAAATGATTGTAGGCTTTTAGAAGCAGCAAGGCCACATCTGGAGTGCTTTGCTGCTTAGAAATTTCTCCTGCCAGATATTTTAAATCGTCTTTCTCAAGTTCAAAGTTCCACAGATCTCTAGAGCAGGGGCACAAATGCTGCCAGTCTCTTTGCTAAAGCATAGCAAGTGCGAGCTTTGCTCCAGTTTTCAATAAGTTCCTCATCTCCATCTGAGACCACCTCAGCTTGGACTTCATTGTCCATATCACTATCAGCATTTTGATCACAACCATTCAACGCATCTCTAGAAAGTTCCAAACTTTCTCTCATTTTCCTGTCTTCTACTGATCCCTCCAAACTGTTCTAAACTCAGCCCATTACCCTGTTCTAAGGTGGCTTCCACATTTTCGAGTATCTTTATAGCAATGCCCTACTTCTCTGGTACTAATTTTCTGTATTAGTCCATTCTCACATTGCTATAAAAAAACTACCTGAGACTGGGTAGTTTATGAAGAAAAGAGGTTTAATTGACTCACAGTTCCACATGCTATAAATGAAGCATGGCTGAGAGGCCTCAGGAAACTTACAATCATTGTGGAAAGTGAAGGGGAATCAAGCATGTCTTACCATGGTGGAGCAGGAGAAAGAGAGAGAGAAGGGGGAAGTGCTACACACTTTTAAACAACCAGATCTGTTGAGAACTTGCACACTACCATGAGAACAGCAAGGGGGAAATCTACCACCATAATCTAATCACCTCCCACCAAGTTCCTCCCCTAACATTGGGAGTTAAAATTTGTCATAAGATTTGGGTGGGGACACAGCCAAACCATTTCAGTCATGGTGAATGATCTTTCTAATCTATTGTTGAATTCAGTGTCCTAGTATTTTGCTGAGGATTTTTGCATCAACATTCATCAGAGATATTGGCCTGTACTTGCGTTTTTTGTTTTGTTTTGTTTTGTTTTGTCTTTTTTTTTTTCTTTTCGATGGGTCTTTGTCTGATTTTAGTATCAGGGTATGCTGGCCTCATAGAATGAGTTTGGAAATCTTCCCTCCTTCTCCATTTTTAGAATAGTTTGAATCAGATTGGTATTAGTTATTCTTTAAATATTTGGTAGAATTCAGCAGTGAAACCATCAGGTCCCAAGCTTTTCTTTAGTGGGAGACATTTTATTACAGCTTCAACCTCTTTACTTGTTACTGGTCTATTCAGGTTTTAGATTTCTTTTGGTTCAGTCTTGCTAGGTTGAATGTATCTAGGAATTTGTCCACTTCATCTATATTCTCCAATTTATTGGCATATAGTTGCTCATAGTAGCTGCTAATGAGCCTTTGAATTTCTGCATATCAATTATGTTTCCTTTTTTATTTCTAATTTTTTTCAAAAATCAACTTTTTGTTTCATTGATATTTTGTATTGTTTTTTCATTTCAATTTCATTTATTTCTGCTCAGATATTTATTATTTCTTCTACTAATTATGGGTTTTGTTTTTTCATACTTTTCTAGTTCTTTAAGATTATTAGATTATTCATTTGAAGTTTTTCCTTGTTTTGATGTAGACACTTATAGCCATCTTAGTACCAATTTTGCCGTATCTCATAGGTTTTGGTATATTGTGTTTCCATTATCATTTGTTTAAATAAATTTTTCAATTTCCTTTCTAACGTCTTCATTGATACACTTATCATTCAGAAGCATATTCTTAAATTTCTGTGTATTTGTATAGTTTCCCAAATTCATCTTGTTAAAATCGAGTTTTATTCCACTGTGGTCAGAGAAGATGCTTGATATTATTTAAATTGTTTTGAATGTTTTAAGATTTGTTTTGTGACCTAACATATGATATATTCTTGATAATATATCCATGTGCTGAGGAAAAGAACATGTATTCTGCAGCTCATGGACAAAATTTTCTGTAAATATTAGATCCATTTGGTCTATGGTACAGATGAAGTCCAACAAGTTTCCTTGTTGATTTTCTGTCTGGAAGATCTGTCCAACGCTGAAAGTGTGGTGTTGAAGTCTCCAACTATTACTGTATTGGGGCCTATATATTTCTTTAGCTCTGATAATATTTCCTATTCATATCTAGGTTATCCACTGTTGGGTGCATATATACTTAAAATTGTTATATACTTTATATGTTCTTGTGAAATTAACCCTTTTATCATTATATAGTGACCTTCTTTGTCTCTTCTTTTAGTTTTTGTCTTGAAGTCCATTTGTCTAATATAACTATAGCTATTCCTGCTCTTTTTTTTGTTTCCATTGGCATGGAATATCTTTCTCCATCCCTGTATTTTCAGTCTGTGTGGACTTTATATGTAAAGTGTGTTTCTTGTAGGCAACAGATCAACAGATCTTGTTTTTCCATTCATTTAACCAATTTGTCTTTTGATTGCAGAGTTTACTCTATTTACATTCAATGTTATTATTGATAAGTAAGAACTTACTACTGCCATGTTATTATTTGTTTTCTGATTGTTTTATGGTCTTCTCTACTTTCGTTTTTCTTTCTGTCTTCCTCTAGTGAAGGTGATTTTTTTCTGATGATATGTTTTAGTTTATCTTGCTTTTTATTTTTTATGTATTCATTGTATTTATTTGTTATGTATTCATTTTTCTGGTTTCAGGTTACCATGAGGCTTACCAATGCTATCTTATAACCCATTATTTTAACCTGGTAACAACTTAACACAATTTGCATAAACAAACAAGCAGAAAGAAAACTAATAAAAACTCTGTTATAACTTTGTCTCCCTGCTTTTTAACTTTTTGTTGTTTCTATTTATATTTTATTGTACTATGTCTTGAAACATTGTTGTAGTTATTATTTTTCATTGGTTCATCATTTAGTTTTTTCTTAGGATAAGAGTAGTTTACACACCACAGTGACAGTTTTATAATATTCTGTGTTTTTCTGCCATATTTACTATTACCAGTGAGGTGTTTTTTTGTTTTGTTTTGTTTTTTTTGATGGAGTCTCACTCTGTCACCCAGGCTGGAGTGTAGTGGTGCGATCTCAGCTCACTGCAAGCTCTGCCTCCTGGGTTCATGCCATCCTCCTTCCTCAGCCTCCTGAGTAGCTGGGACTACAGGCATCCGCCACCATGCCTGGCTAATTTTTTTTTTTTTTTGTATTTTTAGTAGAGATGGGGTTTCACCATGTTAGCCAGGATGGTCTCGATCTCCTGACCTTGTGATCCGCCCACCTCAGCCTCCCAAAGTGCTGGGATTACAGGCATGAGCCACCATGCCCAGCCACCAGTGAGTTTTGTACCTTCAGGTGATGATTTATTGCTCATTAATGTCCTTTTCTTTCTATTTGAAGGACTCTTTTTAATATTTCTTCTAGGGTGGGTCTGATGTGGATTAAATTTCACCTTTTGTTTGTTTGGGAAAGTCTCCATTTCTGCTTCATGTTTGAAGGATATTTTTTTGCCAGATATACTATTCTAGGGTAAAAGCTTTTCCCTTCAGCACTTTAAATATGTTATGCCACTTTCTCCTGGCCCATGAAGTTTCCACTAAAAAGTCTGCTGCCAGACGTATTGGAGCTCCATTTCATGTTATTTTTTTTTTTCTTGGTACTTTTAGGATCCCTTCTTTATCCATGGCCTTTGGAAACCGATGACTAAATGCCTTGAGGTAGTCTTCTTTGGGTTAAGTCTGCTTAGTGTTTTATAACTATCTTGTATTTGGATGTTGATATCTTTCTCTAAGTTTGGAAAGTTCTCTGTTATTATCCCTTTGAGTAAACTTTCTACCCCTATGTCTTTCTCCACTTTCTCTTCAAGGTCAACAAATCTTAGATTTGCCCTTTTGGTGCTATTTTCTAGATTCGGTCTAAGTGCTTCATTGTTTTTATTCTTATTTTTCCCCTCTGGCTGTATACTTTCAAGTAGCCTGTCTTCAGGTTCACTAGTTATTTATTCTGCTTGATTAATTCTGTTATTAAAGGATCCCAATGCATTTTTTAGTATACCAATTGCATTTTTCAGCTTCAGAATTTCAGCTGGATTCTTTTTAATTATTTCAATATCTTTGTTGAATTTGTCTGATGGAATTCTGAATTTCATCTCTGTTATCTCAAATGTATTTGAGTTTCCTCAACACAGCTATTTTGAATTCTCTATCTGAAAGGCCACATATCTCTATTTCTCCAGGATTAGTCCCTGGTGACTTATTTAGTTAAGTTGGTGAGGTCAAGTTTTCCTGGATGATGTTGATGCTGGTAGATATTCTTTAGTGTCTAGGCATTAAGCAGTTAGGTATTTATTGTAGTCTTCACTATCTGGGCTTATTTGTAGCTATCCTTTTTGGGGAGGTTTTCCAGAAAGGACTTGGGTATTGTGATCTAAGTAGTATCTGCTTTAGGGAGCACCCCAAGCCCAGTAACACTGTGATTCCTGCAGACTTGTAGAGGCATCACCTTGATTGTCTTGGTTCAGATCCGAGATAATTCTCTGGATTACCAGGCAGAGACTCTTGTTCTCTTCTCTTACTTTATCCCAAATATACAGAGTCTCTCTCTCTCTCTCTCTCTCTCTCTGTTCTGAGCCACCTAAAGCTGGGGGCGAAGTGACAGAATAACCCCTGTGGCAACCACAATTATGACTGTGCTGGGTCAGACCTGAAGTCAGAAAGCACTGGCTGTAACCACTCACTGGCTACTGCATATGTTCACTCAGTGCCCTGGGGCTGTACAATCAGCAGGTGGCAAAGCTAGCCAGGCTTGTGTCCTTCCCTTCAGAGCAGAGAGGTACCCCAGGCCTTGGGTGGCTCCAGAAGTGCTGTCCAAGAGTCAGAGACTAGAGTCAAAAACCTTACAGGTCTACCTTGTGTTTTACTGTGTTGCAGCTGAGCTGGCACTCAAACTACAAAATGCAGTCCTTGGCACTCTTCCCTCTCTTTCCAAAGGCAGAGGAGCCTCATCCATAGCCACCACCACCACCCCAGGCCATGAGGAGTACTGCCACACTATTGCTGGTGTTCTCTTAAGGCCCAAGTTCCCTTAAGTCAGATTGTGGTGAATGCTGCCTGGCCTTGGACTCACCCTTCAGGGAAATGGGCTCCCGTTTGTTCCAGGGCATGTCCATAAATGCTGTTCAAGAGTCAAGTCCTGAAATTGAGGACCCCAAGAACCCACTGTGGCTCTGCTGGCACCTAAGGTGCAAGACAAAATCCCCTTTGCTTTTCTCAAGAGTAAGGAATTTGCCCAGTAGCCACCACAGATGGTGATGTGCTGAGACTCACCTGAAGCCAGCAAGTCTTAGAGGCTCACCCAAAGCCCTTGATGTAGTACCTGGATATCACTGCTGCTTACTTGGGGCCCAAGGGCTCTTCATTTAGCAGGTGATGAATGCTGGCAGAACTACATCTCTCTCTTCAAGGCAGCAGGTTCCCTTCTGGCCCAGGGTGTGTCTAGAAATGTCATCTGGGAGCTAGGGCTGAAATGGGGACCTCATGACCCTGACTGGTGTCCTATCCTGCTGTGGCTGAGCTGGTATCCGAGATACAAGACAGACTCCTCTCAACTCTTCCCTTTCCTCAAGATGAAGGAAGGGTTCTCTTTTGGAGCCTCAAGCTGTGCAGCCTGAGGTTAGGGGAGGGGTGATAACAGCACTCTTTTTGCTTCCTTGGATGATGTTTCTGTGTGTCATGTTCCCCCTCAGTCCACCGTCCCTGGGCTGAATTCAGCTATAGGACTTGCCTGAATTGCAGTCCTTATGGTTTAGACTGCCTTTTAAGTTTACTTGGAGATGCAGAGTTCTGTAGCCCTCAGTAGTGAGGTTTGCAGGCAGTCAAGTTTGGACCACTGGGACCTGCAATTCTCCCTCTGGCTAGGGCTGGTTTAAATGCTCCCTTAGCAAGCAAGCGTCAGCTGATTTTTGTCCAATTTTCATTTCTGTTGTAACAGGACAACGTGGAGTTCAATGCCTCACGATTGCTGTGTTCTTCCTCCGCCAGTACCCAGAGTTATTCTCTGTACCAGGCCACTGCCGCCAGGGTAGGGAAGAGTGGCGTCAGCAATTCAGCACTGTTTTTTCTATCTCTTCAGAGCCTCTCTCAGTAATATGAACTTAAAACCCAGTACTATGAGTGTTCATCTGATTTTTGTTTCTTATGAAGGTGTTTTTTTTTTTTCTGTGTAGATAGTTATTAACTACTTGGTGTCCTTGCATGGAGGCTGATTGGTGGAGCCTTCTATTCCACCCTCTTGCTCTTGCTCTGCCTGTCTCTCAGAAAGATTCTTAACATCTTTATTTGTCAGATATTAGAAAATTAAAACCACTATGAGATACCAGTGTACAACCACTCAAATGACTAATACTAAAAAGACTGACATTACCAAGCTTTGGTACCATGTGGAGTAACTGGAACTCTGATATATTGCTTGAGGAAATATAAAATGAGACAATCTTTTTGAGAAATTTGTCAATTTCTTATAATGTAAAACAAATACTATTTACCCTAGCGATTCTACTCCTTGGACTTATGCAACAATAATGAAAGAGAAATGTTTCCAGAAAAAATATTCAGCAATGAACAGTTTTGTTCAGAATAGTCAGCAATGGAAACCACCCAAATGCTCAAAAACAAATGAATGGTTAAATTAATTGTGATGTATGCAAATGATGGAATACTGTTGGAATATGATATAGCAATAAAAAGAAAAAAACTACTGATACATACAACAACATAGGATGAATCTCAAAATATATACTCTAAGGAAAAGAAGCCAAACTGAAGAAAGTACATATTGTATATTTCATTTATATGGAATTATACAGAAATCAAAACTAACTTAGAGTGATAAATAGCAGATTAGTGGTTGCCTGGATCTTGGGGTGGATAGGGGGAATTTGCTACAAAGGGTCACAAGGGATGACCTTTGTGGTGGAAATGTGTTATATCCTGATTGTGGTGGCAATTACTTGGATGCATACATTTTTCAAACTCACAGAATTGTATACTTAAAATGAATACATTGTATTGTCTGTACATTGTTCTTCAATAATAATTTTAAAAGGAATAAGTCAATATAAAAAATTCTAGTTAACTGAAAGTTACCATATAAAATATATATGATGTGTATATTTTTAGAAATTTAGAAAATTTAAAACACAAATTCATCACAAAAATTATACTGACCATGATTTCCTTTTCTATGGGAGATATTCTTTCACTTCCTGAAGTTTCTGATGGTCACTGTTACCAACATCAACAGCAGATATGGTGTTGACTGACAGAATCCCCAGATGTATGACTATTTTGAGTAGTGGAAGTACACTGGAGTCTTTAGCTACAGTTGGTTATCTTTGTCCATATGCACAGAGGCTCTTCTCATGTTGGGATATTTGACTTCTATTGCAAAGAACACAGTACAGCTTACCTTGTGCTTTGTAAGTTAACATCTGTTGCTCAGAAATTCAGCTATGTCTTCTTATGCATCTGTGTTGGTATCTGGAGGAAGGAGGTATTCTGCTTAATTACTCTCACACTGCTAAATCTTACTTCCCAGTAGGGATTTGGAAAGCAAGGAAGTAGTAAAGAACGGTATTCATTTTGTGGTCTTTTCTAATGCCAGTATCTTGTAACATGGGGAGAAGCACTGAGGGCTGAAGTTTTTCAGTACGTTTTATTTCACAGAGATGTTCTATATCTCAAATCACTAGCACATCAACAGGCTTTAACTGGTTTCTCTGTCTCCAGTATTTTCTGATCCAAGTCATTTTTACTTAGTTCCTCCAGTCTAATCATTCCAGTGGACTAAATCAGAGGCCTTCCTATCAACTAAAAAAAAAAAAAAATCAAGCAAGTAACTGTGATAGAAGTATATTTATCCATAAATTTTATGAGTAGGCTTGTATCTATGTAGAAATATTATAAATACATTTATATAAATTATACAAGCATTACTATACTAATAAAATATAAAATATGTTATTTTAAAACATATTTCTTACTGTAGTGTTATTATTCTCTTATGAACTGGTATTACAAAACATGATACATACATAGGGTGAAGTTCATAGTTAATAGTAAAAGTGAATCCATATATCAAGTAGTCTTCTTGGTAGTTTAATATTATTTTGGTTGTCTTTCTATTAGCTAAAATTATAATACAGTAATATGACTAATGAAAAGCTCATAATAAAAGTATAGGTGTCAGTTTTAGTTTTCTTATTTACTTAATTGAATTATCTTTAGTCTGTCCCTTTTTATGAAAAAGAAAAAAACTTCTAAAACCACATGTCTATTTTGGGAGTGCTTGGATAATTAAACTCTGCAAGTCTAAAGTCTACTTAACCAGCCAGGATATTACAGCAAATTGCATTGCAGCACAATCTGATCAAATGAATGAGGGTACCATTCAGGTCAGTGGAATTCTCACTGTTTTTAAAAATATCTTGAGTACTGAATATGGTATTTGGCTATCCTGGAGGTGACAGTGGCAGTACATATGTAAAATGCTATTAATGCTTAACTTTTATTATTTTAAGATAAATATATAAATAAAAATAGAAGTGCACATGTTTTCCTTCCACATCCAGATCAATTGTCTTTAACTTCCACTGCCTAATTGTAAGTGCCTTGAACACAGCTGATGCTCAGTAAATGTCTGTTGAAAGAATGAAGGAATGTTATTTGGTATAAGGATGTATTTGTTTATGTCTATGCCTAACTTCCCTAATTAAATTATAAGACTCTTGAGGGCAAGGATTGTATGTATTTTTTTTTTTTTTTTTTTTTTAGTTTCCAACTAGTCCACAGCAGGAAACTAAGGCAAAATTAGCTAGATGAAAATGCTCCCATTCTGTACCCTGTTTAGTGTGGCTCCCAAGAGCCATTTATCATTTAACCCAAAAAGCTACTTTTGTTTTAGTCTAGTTCTTTAAAAATTATTTGCATAAGCCCATGATATTAATAATCAATGATCATACATTTTCTCCTCTCTACCCCATGCTACGCAATAGTGCCTAAAAATCATTACCAAACTGTACTATAATTATTTATCTATGTCCATCACATATTAAGCTGTAAATTTATGAGGATGAGAACAATGCTTGTCTTATACTTAGCATAATAATAGCACTTATAGCAAGTGCTTGGTAAATGTTTTACTGAATGAGCAATTCATTAGTTTAAAAATAAGAACATTTCTTTCCATCAGGTAGGTAGACCATTTTACTTGAAGAAAACACTTACAAAATAGAATTAGTAGTACATATAATTTTTTACACGAGAGACTAACTTACTTCCAGTTACTGGGGGCCTTTAATCAGAATGATGTAATTGCCTCAAGTCATTCATATCCCTTTACACATAAAGTCTAAAAAATTACAGAATACTTGCACTAATTTTCTCAACTATACTGTAATACTCGTATGACACTACATATTCAGATGATCTTAAGTAGTGTCCAAATGTATTAGTTTTCTATTGTTGCATTAAATTACCACAAATATAGTGGCTTAAACAATACAAATTTTCTCACAGCTTCTGTAAATAAGGACTATGGATATGAATTAGCTGGGTCCTCTTCTCAGGATCATACTGGAATCAGAAATCAGAGTGCTGACCAAGACTGCAATCTCTTTTGAGGCTAAGATTCCTTTTGCAAGCTTGCTGGTTGTTCACAGAACATGGTTTCTTGAGTTGTAGGAGGTCAGACCTCAGCTCCTAGGGGCTACTTAGTGTTCACTATATTTTGAGGAAAACCTTTTCCCTTTCATCTTGGGTCCAGTGATTGGTGGCCTGAAAACTAACTGTCAATGGACAGATTAACAGATGAAAACACAAGGTTTATTTATACATGCATGGTATGCACATGGGAGTGCTCAGTGAGGAGTAACTCCCTGAATAACCAGAAATAAAGGTTCATATACTAAACTTAACAAAAAGGTTAAGATTTTAATTGGAAAAGTATGGAATGGTCTACTGGGCTTTATGATGCTTATGGACAGCTACATTTGCACTTCCTGGTGATAAGGAGCAGTCTTTTTTTCAACCAGAAGGGGAGGCAATGGCAACTATATTTTCAGGAGGGTCTACGTAAGTTTGAATAATATTTTTTCTGTTGCTGCTGATTGTTCAGATGCTTTCAGTTTAAATTGATGTTTATACCACTTTAGTGAGCTATTAATGACTTCTATTGCCATATGGCCTTCTCTACAACATTGCATTTTGCTCTGTTGCTGCTTGTTGCCTCTTTTAAGAGCTTGTCTGCTCAAGTCAGGCCCACTCAGGATAATCTCTCTTTGATTAACTAAGAGCCAACTGATTAGGGACCTTAATTACATATTTTTAAAAATCTCATTTCTATATAATGTAACATAATCACAAGAACAATATGAAATCATAGACCCTGCACTCAAGGGGAGGGATTATATAGGTCTTATCACCAGAGGAAGGATGTTTTGGGGGCAATCTTCCTACCATACCAAATGACAGGATGAGAAGTTAAGTCCAGTACTACTGGAAATCATAAAATATAGAAATGCTTACACACATTCTACACTGATAAGCTAATAAAATTGATGCTATGTGCCAATTGGTTAGGCCAGATGATATCTCAGATCATCCAAAACAGTATGTGGAAAAAAGAAAGTCCATTTGTGAATTCAAGAATATTTTTTAAACCATCTTTAAAATGTTTTCTCATACCTGATACAGTTTTCAAGCATAGAAACTTGCATATAACATAGCCATAGTTAATTTCTCTTCTTTGAAATTCCAACTCCTCCTTTTAGCCAGTTGGGTCTATTGGCCACAAGTCCCTTCGTTAACCACAAAGAGATGCTATGGCCTGTATTAGTTAACTATTGCTGTATAACCAATTACCCCCAAATGTAGTGTTGTAAAACAACACAGAGTTTCTGTGTACTTCTATGAATCAGGAATCTAAGCATTACTTAACTGAGTTCCCTGCTTCAGTCTCTCTCACAGGGCTGCAATCAATATCTCACTCATGCAGGATCTATTTCCAAGCTTACTCATTGGCCATTAACAGGATTCAGTTCCTTGAGAGCTGTTAGTCTAAAGACCTCTGCTCCCAGCTGGTTGTTGGCCAAGGGCCACTCCCACCTCTGTGTCACATGGGCCTCTCCAACATGGCAGTTCACTCATCGAAGCAAGGAAAAAAGTAACAAGACAGAAGTTATAATCGTTTGTAACCTAATCTCAGAAGTGGCATCCCATCGTGTTTGTCCTATGTAATTCATAAGAAGCAGGTCATAGGTTCAACCCACACTCACAGAGAGGAGTATGAATTCAGGGGGGCAAGGATTGTTAGGTGCCATCTTAGAAGTGTGCTTCCCACAGTGCCTGAATGAGGGTACAATTTATCACACTGAGGAGAAACAAATTAAAGTGCTTATTTCCAAGAAATGAAATAAATAGTTGCTCTGATTACATTTATTTACTCAGAGCCAAAGCAACCAAGCTTGATGGGACTGGGTTTATAATGGGAGTGGTTAGCCCTTGTCTGAGGAGAGAGGGCAAATGGAACCTGAAGATGAGAAACTAAACTCAACATCAGAGGAGTGACATTAAGTACCAGGTCCAAGGTATGAGTCTGAGACTGTGGATGAGAGAAGAATAAAAGGTCAGAAGCCCAGGAATACCAAATCAATGTAGAAGCAAAATATCAGACCAGATATGGCAGAAAAGTTCAAGAACAAAGAGAACTCCTGGCTTTAAAGACATGAGGTTAGGCTTTTCCT
Organism: Nomascus leucogenys; assembly: GCF_006542625.1. NCBI lineage: Eukaryota > Metazoa > Chordata > Mammalia > Primates > Hylobatidae > Nomascus > Nomascus leucogenys. The sequence continues at coordinate 38,239,789 of NC_044386.1, read as the reverse complement.
CTCAATTATTGAACGGTTATGAAGTCCTGCTGTATTTTTGCTTTACATTCAAACAAATAGAAAACTTACTGGTTCAGTGAAAATGTTGAAATTGGGGGGTAAATTATTCCAAATAAAATTATTCCAAATAAAATTAAAAGTCATCAAAATATTCATTTTTTTAGCCAACACTAGATTATATATTTCTTACAAAATGCATAGATACTGTTTTGTATCTATTGGTTTTATTTTCTTTTCTAATAATATTTACAGCGTGAAGCACCATTTTATACCAGGTGCTGTGGCTACACCTCAGAGTCATCTGGCTTAAAACACATACTGGTGAAGCCACCATTGGCTTCTCCTTCTGACTGTTTATTTTTATTTTTAACATTCCCTTATTTTGACCTTAAGAAGTTACTTTCCATGAAGATCAACAAATCATGTACTCTAGAAAGTATAATATCCTTTCATAGTATTTTCAAAAGTGGTGATTTCCTTGCCTTTAAAATTTTATTTTTACAATTTTTTTACTTGCCACATAACCATGTGATAGAAAGGTGAAACTAAAGCCATATTGAAAACAAAGAACCACTCATTTCTAGTAAAAGAAATCTAGTTATATTGAATTCCCTTTTTGCCTGCCTCCAAGTATAATTTCTACTAGATTACAGAAGTAACCAATTACCTTCATCTACCTTTCCCTTCATGTGCCTGGAAACTAACTTTTTAAACTCTTATTTTGAGAGTTTAAATTTATTTTTAAATAAATGTATTTATTACCTCTCCTAATCTTAGATCATTTCATCATAATTCTTCTTAAACTTTCTTTCATTTCTATCTTTAGACACACTTCTTTGTATATATTGAGCTTTAGCATCATTTATTTAGCTTTCACTTAAATTAGCAGTCAAATGAATAGCAACTAATAAATCAGTATGCAGCAATTTAAATGCTTATTAAAATTTGCCAATCAGAACCTAACTCCCAGCTTTGCTTATTCAGAAAGGACTGACATTTTCTTGCCACACCATCTACTAAAGACAAGGCATGCAGTTTCAGATTAAATTAACATGGCATTTCTGTATATTTGGGTTATCTTTTATTGTTTTTGAAAAAGCAAATCATTCTGAGAACTTATCTAAATTTTAAAGGTTATGATTTTCAGGGTATCAAAATATTTTGCAAATTATTTTCTTTAACAACCTACCATGGTGTCTGAAATTTAGGCACTTGTGATTCTTATGGGCTGTTAAAGCTGGATAGAGAGATACATAGATATATACACATAAATATAGAAATATACCTAGATATGGAATATAGACGTAGGTATATATTGCATCACTGAAAAAAATGCTTCAAATAGCTTATAAGACCAAGGCTTTCAAGTGTTGTATGGGTAAACTTAAGGTTCTTGTGTGTGTTTTTGTGTATTTATATGTATGTGAGTTTTGGGTTGGGGAGTGAAAGAACTAGGAAAAGATATGCCTCAAGGAAGGGAAATCAGGAATGGGGCAACAAAGTGTACTCAGAGGAGGCCTGAGTATCAGATAGGGAATGATGGTACTAGGACAAGGTCATGAAACAGGAAAGGGTGTCAGAATTTAAAGCATATCTGCCCTCTATTGTATGAAATTTTTAGAATATGTTAATTTAATTTTAGCTCTTCAGTGAGTTACACCTAAGAATTAAAGGAGGCTTTAAGAAATAAAATGCAACCTTGAAATAACTTTTCTTTGTTGGGTCCTAATAAAGAGTTTCAAATGGCACTCTCTATTTGTGACAAATCACACACATGTTCATTACTACATTTCTGGAGTCTTGAAATTTGCAACTGCCAAAAATAGTCAAATAAATAGTCCTTTTTCTTCCTAGGAAGAAATTCTTCTAAATTTAGAAGCCAATTCCCAAAAGAGTTTATGCTGTTGAGAGAAAATTTTTGAAGAAAAGAGTCTATTAGTTAATTTTTAAATGCTGTCAATTTTTAAATGCTGTTAATTTTTAAATGCTGTTGACTTGCAAGAACCGTTAATCATTTATTCAATATGTGAAAAGTACTTGACCTCATCTAAGTTTACAATTGCCCAAACACAAGGCCAGGAATGAAGTTAAATATGTCAGCATGGTACTGCCTTCTTGTCTTATTTCTCCTTTCCTCTATCACTTTGACCTCTTGTGCCTTCCGAAGTGAATGAGGTAACAATCCATATGCTGATTGCTTGTGAAAAGGGCATCTTTATTCATTGAGACAATCCTTCTAGGCTTAAAATTAACCCCAAATCAAGGAAAAGGGTAAGACTGCAAAGTATTTGGGTACTGGTGAGTCTTCATACATATTGCTTTATGAACGATCACTTAGGTCATCCATAAGGAAAGCCGATTCTAGTGATTGTATTACATTCTTGGTTCACAGAATAGATGATTATTTAAATTTTAAATTTAATAATAAGGAAATCTTCTAATTGTTTAATAACCAATTTGATCTATTGAAGTGTTCTGTGTCTTGTGTCAATTTATATAAAGGACACTCCTAAGGCATAAAAAATAACTAGGATTACATTCCTTAGTATTTCCTGTGGCTCATTTGAGGGAGAGGTATGGATATTGCGAGAGGGAAAGAAGTTGGGAAGGGCAAAGACCTGGAAATTAACCACACTATGCCTTGTTATTCTCCTAGGGTCTCATGATTCCTTCAGCTTCTACATTGATGAAGCCTCTCCAGTAGGTCCTGAGCAGCCAGAAACTGTCCAGAATTTTGTCTCTGTGTTTGGAACTGTGGCCAAAAAGCTCATGCGGAAATGGTTAGCCACTCAGACAATGAATTTTACTGGCCAGCTAGGAGCTGGAATTCGTTATTTTGATCTCCGAATTTCCACCAAGCCCAGAGACCCCGACAATGAACTCTATTTTGCTCATGGTTTGTTCAGTGCCAAAGTCAATGAAGGCCTTGAGGAGATCAATGCATTCCTCACAGATCACCATAAGGAGGTAGTGTTCTTGGACTTCAACCACTTCTATGGGATGCAGAAATATCACCATGAAAAACTGGTCCAAATGCTGAAAGACATCTATGGAAATAAAATGTGCCCAGCGATTTTTGCCCAGGAAGTTAGTTTAAAGTACCTGTGGGAGAAGGACCATCAAGTGCTGGTCTTCTACCATAGTCCAGTGGCTCTGGAAGTACCCTTTCTCTGGCCTGGGCAGATGATGCCAGCACCCTGGGCCAACACCACAGACCCCGAGAAACTGATCCAGTTTCTTCAAGCATCCATCACTGAGAGAAGAAAGAAGGGATCGTTTTTTATATCTCAGGTGGTGCTGACCCCCAAAGCTAGCACTGTGGTCAAAGGGGTGGCAAGTGGCCTCAGAGAAACAATCACAGAAAGGTAAGTGTCTTTAAAATGTCAGGGGGGAAACCTCAAATAATTTACCTTGAATTCATAGAGCTCATAACTGATAAAGCTAAAATTATACCTATGTATATTAGGTCCCTAGGGCTGCAATAACAAAGTGCCACTAATTGGGTATCTTAAAACAATAAAAATATATTATCTCACAGCTCTGAAACCTAGAAGTCTGAAATCAGTGTCAGCAGGGTTGCTTCCTTCTGAGGACTCTAAAAGAGAATCTGTTTCATGCCTCTCTCCTAGGTTCTGGTGGTGGCTGGCAAGCCTGAGTGTTACTTGGCTTATACATGCATCACTCCAGTCTCTGTCTCCTTTTTCTCATGCCATTTTCTCATGTGTCTCTGTGTTTTCCTTTGCTTATAAGGATACCAGGCATATTGAATTAGGGCCTGCTCTAATAACCTCATCTTAATTACTTCTGCAAGGAACCAATTTCCAAATAAGGTCATACTCACAGGTAGCAGGGGTTAGGACTTTAACATGCCTTTTTGTGGACCACAGATCAACCCATAACACCATATATTTTGACTCCATGTCTAGTTATCTTTTCATAGCACCCTTTTTCACATTTGTGTAGTGCTTTATAGATTGCAATATCCTTTCTCTACCATTTGCAGAGTCTTTTAATATCCCTAGTTCCATTTGAAATGCATAACAACACTGAGAAGTAGATATTGTCTTACAGATTTAAAAAATGAGGTTCAAAGAAGTGATATATTTTTCCTAAGACCCCTTCAACAGTGAATGATAACACAGATACTCAAACTCTATTCTCAAACTATATCCTATGCCTTTTATACTACATATGCAGCCTTATAAGGAATGGTTACCCTGAGAAAGTGGTCACTTCATTGGTCAAGCCCAGCCAAACATGTAGGATATTCATTACTTGTGAGGTATAATTTGAGCAATCCAGTTTTTCCTGTGAGTGTGACACAACATGCTGAATTGTACATATTTATTCTTTTGAGTTAAAATATTAAACAATGCAAACATCATCTGAAGAAAGAACATAAATCCTTATCAGATCTCTTATTTTTATCTTTCATTGACATTTTGAATTATGCTAAAGAGACAGAGCATGAATGTTTTGCTTGGACTCAAGGTCTTTGTGGACAAAGACAAAAGATGAAGAGAAAAGATTAGGCAGTGAAAATAGTATGTGTGACCTTGTGGTATAGCATATAGGATGGGGAATGAAAGGAGATAAAGCTTGGAGTGATGCAAGAACACATTTTCCAGAAATCTTTTAATCAGGCTACAGAGAACCTCATCCTGTGAGCAATGGGGAGCTAGATAATAAAGTTTAAAAGTAGCATGACTTGACATGATCTGTGTTTTATGTAATAATTGATGCAGCCTGGAGGATTGATGGAATGGAGAAAGCGAGCAGTTAATAGGTGCTTAGAAGTGTTTCAGCAAGGTAATGCAAGCTACATTGGGGAAGCGAAAAACCACAGAAGGGGATAATACGCAAGCAATGAAAATGAAAATGATTCAGTGACTACTTCGCTATGTGGTATGAATGAGAGAAAAGAGTTCAGGATAAGCAGGACAGGTAATGGAAGCATTCACAGAGTCAGGAAACAAAGACACAGGTAATTGGGAGGAAGTGGGGAAGGTACCATCAGGGTCATGCTGAATTTAAAGTGTGAGTAAGGCATTCGAGTAGATGTGGCTAATTGATCATTAGAAATATAGGCCAACTAATTTGGGGGTTGTTGGCATTTCTCGGTGGTGAAAACTCCAAGTCATTGGAGTGGAAATGTTCCTCCACACAAAATCATAACTTACTTCTGTTACTCAGAATGGTCCATTAGCCGGGACTGCTCTGTTCCTTAAAACTTAAATAACATTACCAACCATTCATTGTACACTCTATGAAAGTGCATGGCTTTCTCTATGATTTCTGCTAATGTCTACATTTCTTATATTTGTATGGTAGGGCCCTTTCTACTACTGGATTATATCATTTTATGGCTTAATTATCCCACGCAGTCTGTCCATGTCCCATTCTGAGACATGAAACTTGCTTCATGTTCATTTCCACAATGTTTTTTAGATTCTACTGAAGATCTGAAGAGGCCAGGAATGGCTTATGATCACAATAATGTACATAATTTAAAATCAAATTTTAGACTTGTCTTTAATTACGAATCTTCTGCCCTGGGATAACAGCCCCTGACAACATCTATAACACTGTACACCTCAGCCTCGTATCCTCTGACTGAATCTTCTCCTCTACCATTTTTTAACTTCTTTTCTTTCATTACCCTTCGATTGCCTTTGAGACCCAACATTCTAGATGATTGTGTAACTAGATTAACATTTCTAGATGATTATGCCTAACTAGTCACCTCTCTCCAGCTTTCTAAGCCTAAATTCAGCTAGTTCCCATGAAGTATTCATCAAAACAAGAGGGCTTTTTGCTTTATAGCACCATTTTCTACAAACATTATTTTTTCTGGTAATTAACAATTTACTCCCTTTCTCACAAACTTAGAAAGTGAGGGAGTTGTGTACATATAAAAATGTGTTATTTTTAATTGTATCCCGTAGAGTCCCCAGATTTTGAAGAATCTCTTATGGGTCACTAGAGGTGGAGAAAAGGCAGCAGGAGCCTGGCAGGGAACTGACTCCAACTCCCTCCATTCTCTCCACACTTTGAATGAAAGAAGCTTCATTTTTAACTTTTACATTTTGGGCATGATGCAAGTCTTCCTACGACCTCTTCCAGCATCCAGCATAGTTCTATGCTTAGGAAAACACTTACTCGTATTAAATGCTTGTTTTGCATTTTCATGAAGAACTTTACCCTCATTTTACCTGTGTAGAGATCATCCTTTGAAGAAGCCAAGAAGAAGAATTTACTCAAGGATAAATGGTCTTCATTTTTTTCCTCTTACGGCATTTGATGTAATTTAGAAGTTTTCAAGTCAAAGTTAAACTGCTTTTTGGTTACTCATGCTCTAGTACCCTACTACTAAAGCAGGATTTGTGGGTAAAAAAATCAAATCAGTTAGGAAAGTGCTGAACATTATATTCTACACAACTCTCCCAAAGGATTCACAGTGTACATTAGCATATAAAAGGCACTAAGGAATATTTTAGTGATGAATCCTATTTAAATTTAACTAATACAATGTTTTCCAAGCACTTAAATTTTGTTCAGATAACACTTATTAACAGCACATGGAATTAATTTTTGAAAACTGCTCTCAGCCCTTTAATTCAGAACTTCCTACTTGCCTCTAGCTTATATGTCTGGAATAGTACAGTTGTATCATTGACAAGAAAAAGGAGAAGAAAAAGAAATTTTAAAAGTAGGAATGAAGACTCCATATGGAGAACTAATTCTTTCCTCTATAGGATTATGAAAATTACTTACAAATAATTTGCCAATATATCTGAACCTTGTCATTATAGATGTGCTGGCATTCTCCAGTGGAGTTTAGTCTCAGAAGTACTAGAAAGACTTCCTTTTTAACCATTTGCAAAGCTGTATTCTGAATGTTATATTAATGTGAAGCTCAGTTTTTTGTTTTGGTTTGGTTTGGTTATTGGACATACTCCAGCCTTCTGCATGGAGCATATAGGAAAAGCTTATTGTCAGCTCTGGGGTCATGCCTTGCAAAAGCAATTTATTAATACTTATCACTTATTCAGTGAAGGAGCACTTGACTCCCCAGAACTTGTTGGCTTTCTCTTCTTACCAAGTGATGAAGCCTATGAAGTGAACTGATTCAGACATTGTCCTCCTCGCTTTTGTGCAAAAGCCATTCATTCATAAAGTCCTGTGATGGCACCAAAAGGTGTAGTAAGTTCTTCTGTGCCATGAAAGGAAAGTTACCAGGCAATTTTAAGACCGCTCTGGGCCTTACATATTTTCATCTGCACCGTTTGGAGTTTGAGCCAGATTACCTCCAAGATCCATTTGAGTTGTAAATCCTACAGTTCCAAGATCCTCCATTTGACTAGCTAGTTTCTCTGCAGTTTTTAAAATCATGCCTAATATTTGGATTAACAAAACTCTGAGCACATGCATTTAGAAAACAGCGTTTGAAGTTGTGGGTGGCTTTCAGGGAAACTAAATCGAGCCTGGATTTAGGTACCATAGCTTTCAATCTGGCCAATGGTTCTAAATACTGCAGATTCATTTTCTACATTGTAGCAATGCCAAAAGGCACAGATTTTTATTTCTTAAAGACCTATTTTTAATTTCTTTTTCAAACACCAGTTTTTGCACCTCACCCCCACGCAATTCACACGTTCTTAAAAAGAAGGTGTGCAACTTGAGTAAAGTCCTTTCCTAATTTGTGGAAGTTTATTAACTTATAGGTTTTTCTTAATTTAAAAAATGCAGTCATACTACCTACCAGAATTTTTAAGCAGCAATGCATCTTTGCAAGTAAAGTGATGCTGAGTTAAATTAGACAACATTTTTACAGGCCAACAGTTTAGGTAATGATTAATATAACAATAATAATAATAACTGTTATTATTAGGGGTTCACTATCTGTTAGATCCTTTACCGTGTTATATTAATGATTAGGTTCAATATTTATAAAACCTCCAGCTGTAGGTACTATTGCCATCCTATCTTAATGATAAAGGGACTGAGCCTTAGAAGTGTTAAGCAACTTAGCTGGATAGCACAGTTAAGAAAAGGTGGATTCAGAATTTAAATCCAAACTCTACCTATCCATTTATTCACAAAAGCAAACATTTAAATGCCTAATCTGTTCTAGACAGTGTAGTTCAAGTGACTGATCTCAGATATGGAGTCTTATAACCATTACATCATGCTATCTCCCTGCCCTGCTATTTGTGAGAATCCAAAGAAGTCACTGCAACTTTGTTTTCGTCTTATTAAGTGACAATATCTAGATCAAATTTGGCAGTACATTCAGGTAGACTGAGTTCAATTTAGTACTTATCTGTTGAAAAGCTCCTATGAGTATGGCTCTGCATTAAGTGCTGTGAGGCATATTAAAATTGGTATTTGCCATTGTTCCTATCAAGCATCAAGTAGGTTTGAAAAGACAAGAACATCCAAGACTTAAATACAAATTGGAGACGAACAGGAGAATTAAAGATCAAGGCCTATGGTGACTTAGAGGAGAGAGATATCTGGAAAGATTTTGGCTGGCTTTGACATAACAGCACTGGGATAGGCAGAGATGGGTAGGGGTAGCTTCTCAGGATGAGGAAATAGCAAGAGCAAAGCATGGAGGTAGGAAATCTTGAGGACAAGAGAAATCACGGTTGGTTAGAGAAACAGAGTGATGTGCAAAGGAACATGGGGGATGAGTCGAGGAAAAAGTGAAGGGGGAAATTACGGTTAGCTGAATTAGGCACATATTAGGAAGATATTGAGGAGGGCAAATCAGAACTGGACTTCAGGGGATGAAACCCACCTAATTATGTAGGTTGAGTAAGGAAGAAAGAGACTGAAGAAGAAGCCACCAGTTTAAAGGGGGAAACAGAGTAGCATGCCAGCAAGTGTTTAGAAAGAAAGAGAGATAAAAAATGCTGACATGGTTTGACTTCAGCCCTACTGACAGTGCTGCCCCCTTGGAATACCATTTACAGTATCATTTTATATGGATGACATCCCTTGGAGTTGGAGGATGGGCAGCCCTGGCCACTTAGTCTCATCATCACAGTGATCACCTTGAGTGTAAGGTAGAATTTTCAGGATGTGGTTGTGAGTAGACACCAATATTACCCAGCTGGGCAAAGGAAGACAACTGTAGTTGTGAGCCCATATTATGTGCCAGGCACTGTGCTAAGAGCTCTACATGATTTGTGTCCATTTAAGGCCTTGCAACCTTACAAATTTGGTATTATTAAATCCATCAGAGGTGGAAATTGAGGCTGAGAGACATCTAATACATTACTTTAAAATCCCATAGTAAAGTCATTCCTTAATTAATAAGCTAGGATTATTACGTGGGTTTGTTTGACTCTAAGTCCCATGCTTATTGTTGCAGATTAGGTAAAATTAATATTGCTTAGCACTGGCTGCATTTAATATATTATCTATCATCTTGGAAGGCAGAGTCAGGTCTAGGGGTTTGGGAAAGTAAATTATGCTGGTGATACAGTGGGCAAAGCTAAGAGAAGAGAAGGTCTGAAATGTGTGGCTTTGCCTCAAGAAAGCAAACCCTGATAGGATGTTAGCATGCAACCCCCTAAGGAAGCATTGACATAGAACATGAAGGGAGTTAGAGATGACTGGGCTTAATCCTTCTTGCCTTGTGCCTATTGCTCATTTCACCATTTTTTATTAAATAAGGAAGTTGAGGCCAAGAGGAATGCTAATTGATTGCCCAAGGACATAGAGCTAACTGGCAGCAGAGAAAAGATGAAAATTCAGGACTCCTGGCTCCCAGTCAAAAGAAGAGACACCCCAGAGAGGGATAAGGCCAGAGGATAAACAGAAAACCTAGGGGTGGAGGGGGCAGAGCATACCAGGCTGCACATACCAACATAGAAGTGCTTTCAGTCTGCACTGCACTCAACACTGCATGGTGCCCTGGGGCCTTACCTGGAGGGGATAGGGGATAAAGCCAAAGGTCTGGGCCACAGATTTTGTGCTGGGCCTACTTTCTCTGGGCTCTCTCTCTGTTTCTCTCTCTCTCTCTTTCTTCCTCTCTTTTTCTCTCTCTGCATCATGAACCCAACGGACTCTTTTTTTTTCTCTCCAATGGGGACACACTCCAGCTCACAACCCTCCTACTGCCCAATTTGTCTTTTCCTTGCCTGTACCCGGAAGGGATGGGTCTAGTCTCTTGGAAGTTTTTCAGCTGCAGTGCCAGTCATTTTAACAGTTTGGAGAGCCAGGAAAAGCCTCACTTAGAGGTTGAGACTCAGAATGGTTCAAAGTCAGCTGTTCAAATGGTTTAAAGTCAGACGCAAGACAGTACCCATCTCCATAAAGAGCAGCTTTCCAGCCCTGCCCTTCCACCCTAGGCCATGTCCCAAGACAGGTCAGCACAGCAGTACAGCAGAGCAGCTGACAATGGATATTTGGGATATTCTATTCAACAGACAGGGAAAGCGATCTCCTCAAGCTACATATACCTGAGGAGAAAGAACACCAAGGAGACTATGGAAAGCCAGTGTTCCAATAATCATTGTTTACAAAAAGCTTTCACGATAAGATTCATTTCTTCGATCTGTCTCTCTCTCTGTCGCTCCCTGTCTCTATAGATATGTATGCATACAGATACATATATGTATGTGTGTCTGTGTATGTCTGTTTGTATGTATGTACATGGCTTCATTTGTACAAGTGTAATTCCTAATTTGCAATTTAAGAAACTGAAGATCAGAATGGATAAATAATTTATTCGGATGATGTTATAAGCCAGTGCTGGGACCAATTCGGAATCTTTTTGAAACACTAGACAGGGGAATCTGGCTTGTAAATCAAAAGGAATCTCCAGAAAGCAACCCTTTCCCAGCCCAGGACTTGGCAAACTGGAATGCACTTATGGAAATTTTGTTAAAATGTAAATTCCTGGATGCCACTTTCAGAGATTCTGATTTAATTGTCTGTGGCTCAAAGTGTTTCATTCTTAACAGACTCAAGTGAGCCCCACTTCAAGTAGCACTGCTCATACCCACAAACGAGCTGCACCTTAATCATCCCTACTGACAAAATAACCTGGTTTTAGTTAACCTAAAGAACATAAACCCCAATATTTATTGGTGCCCTCCTCCCTAGGCTCAGTTAGTTCTTCCTTAAATCTAAGCTACAACTCCTCTACCCACAGGGCCTTCCAGATTCAAGTTCATATTTGCCTGCTGTATCACTCAGGTAGAACTACCTATCAATGATTTCCAAAAAGCAGCACTCAGCTTTTGGCATCTTCTGTCTCATGTGACTTAGTTTGATCCTAGGATTATTGCACTAATAAGCATAAACAATTTCTCATCTTTGGTGAGAAATTATTTGTTACCCTGGGCTAAAAAGCACATTCTCATGTAAGAAGGCTTAATAACTTCTAGACTCAGCGTCTCCCACCAAAGCCAGTTAACATTATGGCACTGCATCCCAACTTCCTCCCCAATGCTAATTTCAAACAAGATGAGAAAGAAGAAGAAGAAGAGGAAAAGGAGAGGAGGAGTTTCAACTGAAGAATTATGAGGTTCATAAATTCGGAGAGGAGAGAGTTTTATTTCTTACAAAGGATTGCGGCCTGCAGGCTGGCCATTCCATGGGCTGGGAAATGTAGCCTCCAGTAGAAACTGAGAAAGGCACTTCAAGGAAAGGAAGGGTGAGACAAAAATTTAGGCTGAATGGGTCAGCTAAGTATACATATTCAACAGGTTACAGGAGAATCTATGAATATTCACAAATAGGGACGTTTGCATTTATAAATAAGTAAACATGCACATTTCATAAGTCCCATGTTCACTTCTGAGTGGAGACTTAACATTTAAATGCATTAAAATTAGGTCCTATATGTCAAAAAGTGAAACAGAAGACACAGAGGCATGTTCTGTGCAGCCTCTGTAAACCAACCAGAACCAGTCTATGATTTGTTGTCTCTGATCAGGAAGAAATGCTGATCAGTTGTGTTGACACCACAAAAAAGTGGGGAAGTTGGATGGATTGATTTCCGTTTAACTTTTGGGAAAGAAAGTCTTTTAGTGGCAGTTAGTGAAGAAGGGGGTATAATGAGGCATGTCCAATCTCCCATCCCATCATGGCCAAAAACTCATTTTTTTTTGTTTTTTTGTTTTGTTTTGTTTTGAGACAGAGCCTTGCTCTGTCACCCAGGCTGGAGTACAGTGGCATGATCTCAGCTCACTGCAACCTCCACTTCCCAGGTTCAATTGATTCTCCCACCTCAGCCTCCCAAGTAGCTGGGATTACAGGTGCATGCCACCATGCCTGGCTGATTTTTGTATTTTTTGTAGAGAAGGAGTTTCACCATGTTAGCCAGGCTGGTCTCGATTTCCTGACCTCAAGTGATCCTCCCACCCCAGCCTCCCAAAATGCTGTGATTACGGGCATGAGCCACCATGCACAGCCAATAACTCAGTTTTTAAGGTTTCTCTGGGGTCCTTTTGGTCAAGAAGGGGGTGCACTCAGTTGGTGGCAGGGCTCAAGATTTAATTTTTACTTCTCAGAAGGAAGAAGATTCTGTACCAGCTTATAGTTGTGAGACTGTGTGACAGAGGAGTGAGTTCAGCCTGTGTCCTCTGGGGTATGGCAAGAGAAACAGTTGTCTGTAATTCTCCATTTTAACCACTTTTGACCCTAAAATTTTTGAAATAAGAGTGCACATAAAAACTCTCTTTCTTCTTCATTCTGCTGCTGTTGTAAGATTAAAGAAGATTAAAATACATTTAAATACAGGCAGGCAATTTTCACAGTTTTAGAGAGGTTAAAGACTAAAGAAGGTTCCAAGTTGTTGAGAAGTCAGATATCTATTCAGTGCCTGGTGTGTGTGTGTGTGTGTGTGTGTGTGTGTGTGTGTGTGTGAGAGAGAGAGAGAGAGAGAGAATGAATACATATACTTTTCTGAAAAACTGTGGCATAGGATGGAGACTCTCCCACTTTAGTAAACCTCTCTGGATCTCAGTTTTCTTCTATGGAATTGCTGGGCAGATTGAATTTAATTTCTAAAAGAAACTAGCTTAAAATATAGCTAGTACGTATAGCTAGCACTCACAAAAAAAAAACTTGAAAGGAGGTAGGTTGATGGGGGTAGAGAGAATAAAGATGGAGTATCCAGGCAGCAGGGATATTTACTTAGTCAAGTAGTGACGCAATAATTTGTGTAGTTTAGTCAGCAACTGAGGGAAAAGGGAGATTCGTTTGGAATTTCAAATGAACCATATCATATCAATAGATGAACGAGTAAAAGGTGTCTGATTCAAGAAGTAAAATGGACCAGATGTGGAAATCTCAGTTCACATTCCAAGGTCATGAGAAGGGGGCCTGCAGGCCACCTCTTCCCTTCTGCTCTATGCAGGCAGGGCTCCTGAGTGGGGCACGAGTCCATTCAGCTGAAAAGCTCCAAGAGAAGAGACATAAATATTTTGTTATTGTCCTTCAGCCAAAGATCCCCAGGCACAAACATGTAGTTGAACATGCAGGATTTATTATTTGTTGCAGCAAGGGAGAACATACCATGAGGTTCATACATGAGACATCCCAGTAAGAGGATGCTAGAAGGGACTTAACAAGATTGGGCTTAGGTTGGGTGACTTGAGGGAGGGTCTAAGGAAGCAGGGGTTCTCTGCAGATCAGATGCTGTCAGAAAGCAAGGACAAGTCTATATCTGGATATTTCAACAAGCCTAATCCACAGGGCTAAAGCAAGATCAAACTGTAATTGGTAAAGGAGTCACAGTCACTCATTTTAGTCAAGAGAGGTGGTGACCTTATCTGAAGTCGGTATTGTGGGACATTGCTTATGATCAACAGGAGAATAACATGGCCTGGTCATGAGTGTCTGGCGAGCTGTCAGTTGTCAGGGGCTGCTTTTTCTTTCCCCCTTTTTCAATAAAATGTGAAAAGAGGAATATCACTTATTCCCATTTGGCTTAAAAGCCTCTAGTATAAATTAGTCTGTCCATGTGCTTTTTCTTTGTTCTTTTTCTCATTAAAACAGTCGAGGCTGTTTCTATGCAAAAGCCCAGACCATTTCGATAATAAGGCAAATCAAAGAGTTGATAATATCCTAGCTGAGGGATTGGCTACTGAAAATGCAAACTCTTCAAATTAGGTTATATTTTCAGTCAACTTGGCTTTCTTTCTCTGTGATCTTAAATTTCTCCCTCTTCCATTGGAAAACTGTTGAAATTTCCCAGATGATGGAGAGAAGGGGTCCAGGGCAGGAAAAAAAGAGAAGAACACAGCACTTTGTAAAGGGAATTGCTGATTTTTTAAGATTTGAGAACATTCCAGTTGTCTTCCCAAGGTTTCACAATTCATTCAGGGCACAAGGAAGCAGGAGACGGGATGCAGACTGTCATATTGTCAACTAAATTGGTTTGTTGTCCTCTTTCACAGAGGGAGGCATATTTTTTCTCGGGCTTGTTTGCATGGGTGCCCCTGAGGGCTTGTGATCCAGATGTTTGTGTTGAGTGTACTTGATAGACACAGTTTTTGGAGACTGACCTACTGATAAACAAGGGTGACTCTGACAAGTATAAATGGGTAGTCAAGTGAGGTGATATAAGCCAAATCCTCTCTGTCAAAAAAGATAAAAGGGCAAGGAGTTGCTGTAAGCGTGTCCTACCTAACCAAATTGTTACAGAAATATTAAATAACTAACTAACATTACTCTAGGCAATGAGATGTCAGCTTTTAACTTACCACATTTGGTTGATAAAATGATGTTTTCTATAATATTTTCAGTGTAACAACAGCAATAAAAAAGTTAAAACTATGACATTTTCTCAGAATACCTGACCTTGGAGGATTTTACAAGAAAATACTGCATGCATCAACTGCAGGCACTAATATTTGGCTTTGCTGATTACAGCACAGATCTTCTGGCTCTTGCTCTGTGTGTCTGGGATTGTAGCCTATTGCTAATTAACTTATTTTAAAGTATTAACAATAATTAGCCAAGAATGGCTGGAGACTTGATTGTCATAATTCATTTTTTTGCAGAAATCACAATTGCATCTTGAACTTTTCCTTTAAAATACTCTTTCTTTCCACCCCCTCATCACTTATTTCCCTGTGGCCTCAGCTGTTAAGAGTAAAAAAGCTTACAAGTTGTTTCTGGGGCTGTGACATCCTATCTGGAGGAAGCGGTATGTGGCAGTGAGACTATAATGTGTGATTTCATTAGTGAATGCTAAAAGCGCAGACTGCCCTTTGGAAATGGATGTGATATGTGGCCAGTATAAAACAGACCAAATTCACTGTGTTGTCTGCTACTTGTCTGAATACCGAACAGAAAAGTTGTTGCCTATATAATTTAGCTCAGGTTCAAAAATTAACCAGTCAAAAAATAAATAAGATAACTCTATCAAAAGCTATTAGTTGGCTGGTCACGGTGGCTCACACTTGTAATCCCAGCACTTTGGGAGGCTGAGGCGGGTGAATCACTTGAGGTCAGGAGTTTGAGACCAGCATGGCCAACATGGTGAAACCCCTCTCTACAAAACTACAAAAATTAGCTGGACATGGTGGTGGGCACCTCTAATCCCACCTACTCAGGAGGCTGAGGCAGGAGAATCACTTGAACCCAGGAGGCAGAGGTTGCAGTGGACCCTGATGGAGCCTCTGTACTCCAGCCTGGGTGACAGAGCAAGACCCTGTCTAAGAAAAACCAACCAACCAAAAAAAGACAATGAAAAACAAAAGCTATTAATTAATGGGCATCTTTCAGTTTTTGTGGTTCATTTTCAAGAGTTTAGGTGGCTCACGCTTGTAATCCCAGCACTTTGGGAGGCCGAGGCGGGTGGATCACGAGGTCGGGAGATCGAGACCACGATGAAACCCTGTCTCTACTAAAAATACAAAAACTTAGCCAGGCGTGGTGGCGGGCGTCTGTAGTCCCAGCTACTCGGAGAGGCTGAGGCAGGAGAATGGCGTGAACCCAGGAGGCCGAGCTTGCAGTGAGCCGAGATTGCGCCACTGCACTCCAGCCTGGGTGACAGAGCGAGACTCCGTCTCAAAAAAAAAAAAAAAAAGAGTTTAATTCGGGTTGCCTGTTTCTCAAAATAAAGCTAGCTTATAATGAATAGATTGTAGGAAAATTTGATCAAGTGTGTAGTTTAGTTTCACTAAATTCAATCTGTTAACAGACAGCATATGTTGTTGATTCAGAAGAGTCATGGATCTATTGTTAAGTATTCTGAAAACTTAGTTTTTTCTTGTCTCACTTTCACATTGGCTGGTTAGGGGTTACGTGGTTATTTAATAAATTTGACTCTACTGACATTCACAAGCAAAGCAAGTGCCACAGACATTTCTATGTGGTCTTATATGACATAAGGAGAATTCCACACTCTTGCAGCACACACAACTTATTGCCACTGTATACATATACTTCAACACATCACCCATGTGTCCACAGACCAAGAAGACCCCAAACACAATATGGCTGAGAACTCTTACAAGTAATAAAGATGGAGAGGCTTTTCAATACCGTAAACCATGAGCAATGACATTTCCATGTCTCCTGATGCTGGCTGTTTACAGAAAGGCTGTTTCAATGGTCCACCATTTTCTACTCCAGTTAGCAAAGGGTGGTCAGCTGTAGATTGAAAATGTTTATGTGAAAAAGAACTAAAGACAAAAAACGCATGATTATCTCAATAGCTGCAGAAAAGGCTTTTGATAAAATTCAACATCCTTTCATGATAAAAGCTCTCAATAAGTTAGGTATTGAAAGAATCTACCTCAAAATAATAAGAGCCATATATGACAAATCCACAGCCAACATCACACTGAATGGGCAAAAGCTGGAAGCATTTGCCTTGAAATCCAGCACAAGACAAGGATGCCCTCTCTCACCACTCCTATTCAACATAGTATTTGGAAGTTCTGGCCAGAGCAACCAGGCAAGAGAAAGAAATAAAGCATATACAAATAGGAAGAGAGAAAGTCAAACTATCTTTGTTTGTGGATGGCATAATCCTATATGTAGGAAGCCCAATTGTCTCAGCCCAAAAGCTTCTTAAGCTGACGAACAACTTCACCACAGTCTCAGGATACAAAATTAATGTGCAAAAATCGCTAGCATTCCTATAAACCAACAACAGGCAAGTAGCTCATAATGAATTTGGCTCTACGCCAAATTATGAATGAACCAAATATAGAGCCAAATTATGAATGAACTACCATTCACAATTGCCATAAAAAGAATAAAATGCCTAGGAATACAGCTAACAAGATAAGTGAAGGACCTCTTCAAGGAGAACTAAAAACCACTGCTTAAAGAACTCAAAGATGACACAAACAAATGGAAAAACATTCCAGGCTCATGGATATAAAGAATCAATATTGTGAAAATGGCCATTCTGCCCAAAACAATTTATAGATTCAATGTTATTTCCATTCCCAAAAACAGACACATAGAAAAATGGAACAGAATAGAGAACCCAGAAATAAGGCTGCACACCTACAACCATCTGATTTTTGACAAACCTGACAAAAAAGAGCAATGAGAAAAGAATTCCCTATTTAATAAATGGTGCTGGGAGAACTGGCAAGCTCTATGCAGAAAACTGAAACTACACCCCTTCTTTACACCATATACAAAAATCAACTAAAGACGGATTAAAGACTTAAATGTAAAACCCAAAAGTATTAAAACCCTAGAAGAAAACCTAAGCAATACCATTCAGGATATAGGCACAGGCAAAGATTTCATGATGAAGATGCCAAAATCAATTGCAACAAAAGCCAAAATTGACAAATAGGATCTAATTAAACTAAAGAGCTTCTGCACAGCAAAAGAAACTATCAGCAGAGTAAACAGGCAACCTCTAGAATGGGAGAAAATTTTTGCAATCTATCCATCTGACAAAGGTCTAATATCCAGTGTCTACAAGGAACTTAAACAAATTTACAAGAAAAAAACAAACAACCCCATTAAAAAGCTGGCAAAGTACATGAACAGACACTTCTCAAAAGAAGACATTATTATGGCCAACTAACATTTGAAAAAAAAGCTCAACATCACTGATCATTAGAGAAATGCAAGTCAAAACCACAATGAGATACCATCTCATGCCAGTCAGAATGGTGATTATTACAGTCAAGAAACAATAGACACGGGCGAGGCTGTAGAGAAATAGGAACACCTTTACACTGTTGGTGGAAATGTAAATTAGTTCAACCATTGTGGAAGACAATGTGGCAATTCTTCAAAGACCTAAAACCAGAAATACCATTTGACCCAGCAATCCCATTACTGGGTATATACCCAAAAGAATATAAATCATTCTATTATAAAGATCCATGCATGTGTATGTTCATTGCAGCACTATTCACAATAGCAAAGACATGGAATCAACCCAAATGCCCATCAATGATAGACTGAGTTTTAAAAATGTGGTATATATACATCATAGAATACTATGTGGTCATAAAAAGGAGGAGATCATGTCCTTTGCAAGGACATAGATGAAGCTGGAAGCCATTATCTTCAGCAAACTAATGCATGGACAGAAAGGCAAACACCACATGTTCTCACTTATAAGTGGGAGAGGAACAATGAGAACACATGGACACAGGGAGAGGAACGACACACACTGGGGCAGGGGAGAGTGCATCAGGATAAATAGCTAATGCATGCTGGGCTTAATACCTACTGATGGATTGATCTGTGCATCAAACCACCATGCACACATTTACCTGTGTAACAAATCTGCACATCCTCCACATGGAGCCCTGAACTTATAAGTTCGGAATCAAAAGAGAAAGAAAATGTTGACGTGTGCTTGGGCATATATGTGTTTGTGCGTGTGTGTGTGGATGCATGTTGTGTGTTGAAAGGGGTAAGAGAATAGTTTGAAAATGAGTATTAACATAGTCTTCTCTTTACACCTGTAAGCATACATTGCTTTCTTCCTGCTTATGAAGGAAAGAAGAGTTTCACATGCAATGTGATCTTATCTCCCAATTGAAGATATAAATGATGGTCTCCTGAAAGTGCTCAGATACCCCATGTGGTACCTTTTCACCTAAGTTCATGATTGTCCTAGGAGACATGCATTTACATTCTTTTAGCTTGCTCTGAACCTCATATTTTCCTTTAGTGCTTTTCTTGAAGGATTTCTTTGGCATTGTAGTTTCGCAAGTTGTGTTTTGTTTCCAACATTGTGTGGCTTATCTCTGTGATATTTGGGGGGCTTTTGTATAGCTATGACTCTTCTTAAAAATTGAGATGGGCAGCATGTTCTCACTCATAGGTGGGAATTGAACAATGAGAATACTTGGACACAGGAAGGGGAACATCACACACCAGGGCCTGTCGTGGGGTGCAGGGACGGGGGAGGGATAGCATTAGGAGATATGCCTAATATAAATGATGAGTTAATGGGTGCAGCACACCAACATGGCACATGTATACATATGTAACAAACCTGCATGTTGTGCACAAGTACCCTAGAACTTAAAGTATAATAAAATAAATAAATAAATAAAAAGAAAATGGTGACCTATTGAGAACAAGGACAAAGAATAGCTTCAAAACTCTATTTTACAAAAAGGGTTCTGCTTGAGATATTTCAAGTGAGTAGATGTAACTTAGGAAAAGTGAATGAAACATTAAAATGAAGCAGATACAATACTAAAAAAAATTGAGGTGGAGAAGAAAGTAATATAATCCACTTGATACCGGGATGGTATTTATGGCATGCATTTAGAGAATCCTAATTTCTTTGAAGTAGACCAAAATAGTGTTTCCCATTGTCCCAGCACTCTTCAGGTTACCCAGGGACAGAAACAAGAAGCCATCCATTTATTGAGTTGGCCAGTCACTCAGACAACAAGAACATAGTAAGAATGTGCTGTGGGCTTAGAGTGGGGACTGGAGAGGCATGATACAGTGTCATAAAATTTTGCTTTGTCCTTCAGTTACAGGACAATCTCCTTGGAGTGTGAGATTTTTATAAAAGGCAAAACTAGAGAATGGCATGAGACATTGTTTGCAAATGTGTACTAAAATTATCTGTAGTTGACATATGCCATAGGGATTCCAAGGAAGGAAAGATGACAAAAGTGACTTCTTCAGCATCTTAGGACAGAAATATGCTGACCTTTTCTGAACTTTACCTTTCATTGAGACATTGCAATTTATGCCCATATATCAGGTGCACATCTATTTTTTCTACTCAAATGTGATATACTCTTGTGATTGTCTAAATCACTGGCCACCAAAAATGGTAAAAATATATATATATCTATTTTCTATGGTGAAAAATTGTGCTTGGTTTTGAAAACATTTCCACACAAGATATTAGACTAGGCTAACAAGTGAGAGTTCCCTGGAGGCTTGAAAAATCCAGCCACAGATTCACAACACTTTGTGTGCCTATTGGTGTTAGGAGCAGATGTACATAAGAGAGAAAAGTGAAAGCATTATGTGAAAAGTCTGTATTTTGACAATAAAATTCAGCAAGTTCCCTGAGAAAATTTGCTAAATGCATGTTACGTATTTTATTTTTAAAATTCAAGGTGGAAAAACATGCTTTGAGATTTGACATTCTGTCCTGCACAGTTTACATGCCAAGATACATTCCTTATCAAAAGTACACATCAAATGAAGTAGATTCCCTCCCTTATTGAAGTAACCTGACAAAAAGAGAGCCACTGCTGGGACTTCTGAAAGACAGCTGAGGAGCAACCTTTTAACAAGTGTGGTTGGCCTTTGCACTGCTTTTTCTCTTTTCCTTCTCAATTTTCTAGTGAGAAAGGACAATTTTATAGCAACTTGGCAAAACGATAGTGCAGGAAGTCCCAGATGTTCTTGCCCCAGCTGTCTCTGAGATCTAATAATATAGAGTGGGAATAGCATATCTCCCTAAAGAGCACACACATTTTAAGTTGCTTTAATTTTCCTGCCAATTAGGCTTTTAAGATGCCAAACCCATCTCCAGGCAACCTTTGTGACAATTTCATATCCTTTGGTGAAGGAACCTAAGGCAAATAGGAATTTCTGCTGGCAAAATAGCATGGAAAAAAATTTTACTCTTTGATTACCAAAGAAAAATACATGCACTCACTTTTGCTTAAGGAAACATGAGGACACGGGGGTCTTAACACTGATTGTAGTGAAGGATCCTGAAGAGACTGAGGGTGAGAATTCTTATCCTTGAACAGGGTTTCTCAGCCTCAGCAATATTGACATTTTAAGCAAGGTAATTCGTTGTGGGAAGCTGTCTTGTGCACAGTAGGATGTTTGGCAGCATCCATGACCTCTACCCACTGGATTCCAGTAGCACCTTCCCCTGAGTTATGACTGAAAAAAAATGTCTCCAGTTATTGCCAAATGCCTCCCCCACCTACGCCCACCCCTGGAGGAGGATACAGAGTTGACCCTGGTTGAGAACTGGTGGCCTAGAGCTGCCACTGCACAAAAAATCTTGTGACAGTCATTTACTTTTGCAGATGCTCTATTTCTTTACACATTAAACAGATGATACCAACTGTCCATGGATTAGAGAAGCATAAAATATTTAGTAATATGGCATGTTTCTTGTTTAAACAAATATGACAAAGCTTACATATTTTTAGTGTCTACTGACACCTGCATATTAGTCACCTTGGGAATTTACTCATTTATCCAAGTGACACTGAAGCAATTTTAAGAATAATTTTAGTCAGGGATAAGTCCTTCTCCTTTCAGGGTAAATGGCTTTTTGAAACAAGCTAGCTCATTCAAGTTTAGCAGATACGGTAAGTGAGCAAAGCTAATGAAGGCTCTTTGGAGTCAAAATCTAAGTGAAACAATAATGAGATGGATTTTTCTTTTCTCATGAACAGATACTAAAGTCAGTTTCAATAAAGGAGTCTTAAAAAGATTCGGAGTCATTCTGTCATTGATGGGATAAGTGAATAGTCATCTCCATGGGTAATAATTCTGAATGACAGCTCATCTTCAGCTTATAAGTGTTGGGATGTCAGTTAAAAAAAATTCCACTACTTTAGAGTCATCTGTTATAGAATAAGATAAGAGAAAATATCCTGAATTCTTGGAGAAAGTCTTTTTTAAAAAAATATATTATTATCTGTATTACTTGGATCAAGCAATAGATATTTACAGAACATTTACTGAGTGTGTGCTAGTGTGTACTTTAAAATGATTAGGACATAGACCCTTATCCTCAACATGGTTACCCTGCAGTGGGAGAGACAGATTAATAAACAGTTGATTTCCACATCATGTGGTAACTTCTAAGATAAGTCAAAATCAGTTATTTACCTGGTTTCTCAACCCAGCGCTGCCATGTACCAACTAACTGTGTAAGCCGGGAGAAGTCACTTAATTTCATCTGCTTTCAGTTTCCTTATCTGTAAAGGCAGTTGTCCCCTCTTCTGTCATCATTATGCTGATTCTGTGGTAACAATGACAGTTTCTGTGGACATACGTACTATAATATGTTGTAAAAAAAAATCGGATCGTATGATGTCTAAATACTAACCACTAGTTTCATTTGAATTATTACCGAAACAGGAAAAGATGCCAAAGTAGACATTCATGAACACTAACTGTTGAGAGATCCGACTTGTTACTGGTAGTTGATTATTAAAGAATGACCATAAACCAAGTGAATTGCCCTTATTTCTTCTTCCTGGACTATGCAGCACCATAATAAACTACATGGTTGGTTGATCAGGAGTTGCTGTATCCCAGGAAAATAGCAAGAAGTAAAAAGCAAAATAAAATGTCTACATTTAAAACTTAAGTCATAAATCTTTTGTAATTTAAATTATTGTGTTATTCTAAACAACATGAGGGACATCCCCAAACCTAAGGTGAAGTTTGTTTAACTTTCAAGGTGTCAGTTTCTGGTTTTAACATTCTCAATTGTAAAATGAAGAGATTGGAATTAGAACTAATATTTTTTGCATGACTACAATAGACACATTATTTATGTTCTTATTTCAGTCCTCCTAACAACTAAATGATACAGATATTTTTATTTCTATTTTACATATGGAAGAAATGAGCCTTAGCCAAATAAACCAACTCACCTAGCCTTGCACAGCATCTGTGGCAGAGCTAGGATTCAAACATGTGTCAGTCTGATTTCAAAGTCTCTGTTGCTTTTTTTCACCCCCTACATTGCACTCCATTTTTTGAGTCGTCTCTGATGAAGATCTGAGATTATATAATTCTTTTCACAGTAACTCAAAAAAGTAATATGAAAGTATCACACATTTTCTAACTACAAAATGAAAAAGAAGAAAATGTTTGTCTACTTCCAAATTCAGGGACAAACAAAAGTCCTGTCAGATGAGTAGCTTTTTACACGTAAAAATGGCTTCCAAAGAGTGTCACTGATTCTTGCCCAGAATATTTCTAAATCCCCAAAGCTTCAGGCATAGAGCAAAAACCAATCCACATTTCAGGTTATCTCTCTTGGTCAATGTACTAACTGACAGGCTAACATGAAAGTAGGTGTGGTGGTCTAGTTGGTGGCCTGCCCAAAGAGCCACTTTCTATATCTCTAGTTTTGTTTCTAACTCTCATCTGTGAGATCTTTGATGATTCAAGAGTTTGTATATTAAAATTGTGATAATTCGCTCAATATTCAAGCAGTCAATGAAGTAAAATATTTATTGTAACTGTACTACTTCTGTATCATGTAGACTTTTTTATTTTAATGTGGTAAATAGAACAATAGATTAACTGACAGATCTGAGATGCGGCTTCTAGAAGAGTGTGACAAAGCAGGCTATCCATTCATTTATTCATCCTTTTATTTATCTTTCATTATGAGAATAAGTGAGGTAGGTTTCTATTGTTCATTCCATTTGGCACCTTGTTCATGTTTTTTGTGGGGTTTAAGTAGCCCAAAGTGGATATTAGGGATTGAAAGATGGCAGATACAAGGCAAGACTAGCTTGCAGCTCCTGCGGGGATGAATGGGGCAACATGTGGAGACTCACATCATGAACTTTTGCTTCAAGAACTACTGCAGGGACATTCCAGGAAAGCTGAGATAATCCACAGACTATGTGAAGGAACTGGATCACTACTGCAGGCTCCCTGAGACACCAAAAAACTGTAGGTCTGCTTGCTTTCTCAGCAGGGAAGCTCATGGTATGGGGCAAATTCTCAGCCCTGGGCATTGGCTGCCTGGAAATAAACTCAGTGCTACTGTGGGGGGCAGAGTGAGAGTGAGACTAGCCTTTAGGACTGCCGGCTGCATGGGAGTAGGGTGAGGCCTGTGACTGCCAGCTTTCCCCCACTTCCCTGGTGACCTGTATGACTCAGAAGAGGCAGCCATAACCCCTGGGAACATAACTTCATTGGCCTGAGAACCACACCCCCATCCCCCACAGCAGCCACAGCAAGCCCCACCCACGGAGAGTCTGAGCTCAGACATATCTATCCCTTCCCCCACTTGGTAGTCTTTCTCTACTCACCCTGGTAGCAGAAGACAAAAGTCATAATCTCTTAGGAGCTCTATAGCCCTTCCCATGGCCTGAGAAACCTGAATACTTAACCAGGTATCCCCAAGGTGAGTTTGCAAACTCCTTATATTACCACAGCTGATGTGCTCTTGAAAGCCCTACCTCCTGACTGGAGGCCAACCAACACAAAACCAACACATTGAACAAAAATGCAACCCAGGACCCTCACAGAGTCCACTTCACTCCCCTGCTACCGCCACCAGAGCAGGTGCCGGTATCCATGGCTGAAAGACCTGAAGGTGGATCACATCACAAGACTCTTTGCAGACACTCGCCAGTACCAGCTGGGAGCCTGGTAGCTCCACTGGGTGGCTAGACCCAGAAGAGGAAGAACAATCACTGCATTTTGGCTCTCAGGAAGCCCCATTTCTAGGGGAAGGGGAAGAACACCACATCAAGGGAGCACTCTGTGGGATAAAAGAATCTGAAGAGCAGCCCTTGAGTCCCAAGTCTTCCCTCTGACATAGTTTTCCCAAATGAGAAGGAACCAGAAAAACAATTCTGGTAATATGACAAAACAAGGTTCTTTAACACCTCCAAAAGATCACACCAGCTCACCAACAATGGATCCAAACCAAGATGAAATCTCTTAATTGCCAGAAAAATAATTCAGAAGTTTGATTATTAAGCTAATCAAGGAGGCACTAGAGAAAGGTGAAGTCCAACTTAAACCAAGAATTTTTGATTTATCATATCCTGATACAGGATATGAAAGGAAAAATATTCAGTGAAATAGATAGCATAAATAAAAAACAATCACAATTTCTGAAAATCAAGAACACACTTAGAGAAATGCAAAATGTACTGGAAAGACTCGGCGATAGAATCAAACTAGCAGAAGAAAGAATTTCAGAGCTCGAAGACAAGGCTTTCAAATTAACCCAGTCCATCAAACACAAATAAAAAAGAATTTTTTAAAAAAATGAACAAAGGCTCCGAGAAGTTTGTGACCATGTTAAACGTCCAAACCTAAGAATAATTGGTGTTCCCGAGTAAGAAGAAAAATGTAAAAGTTTGGAAAACATATTTGAAGAAATAATTGAGGAAAACTTTCCCAGTTTTGCTAGAGATCTAGAAATCCAAATACTAGAAGCTCAAAGAACAACTGGGAAATTCATCACAAAGAGATTATCACCTAGGCACATAGTCATCAGGCTATTTCAAGTCATTAAACTGGAGAAACAAGAACCCAGTGGAAGAAAAGAAATAACCAAGATCAGAGCAGAACTAAATGAAATTGAAACAAAAAATACAAAAGATAAATAAAACAAAAAGCTGATTCTTTGAAAAGATAAATAAAATTGATAGACCATTAGCAAAATTAACCAAGAAAAGAAGAGAGAAAATCCAAATAAGTTCAATTAGAAATGAAATGGGAGATATTGCAACTGATACCACAGAAATACAAAACATTATTTAAGGTTACTGCGACCAAGGTGTTCATAGTATGCACATCAACTAGAAAACCTAGAGGAGATGGATAATCTCCCAGAAATATACAACCCTCCTTGATTAAACCAGGAAGATATAGAAACTCTGAACAGACCAATAGCAAACAGCAAGGTTGAAATGGTAATGAAAAATTGCCAATAAAAAAAAGTCCAGGACCAGATAAATTCACAGCTGAATTCTCTCATTAAAAGAAAAATTCGTACCAATCCGATTGACACTACTCCAAAAGATAGAGAAAGAGGGAATCCTCCCTAAATCATTCTGTGAAGCCAGTAACACTCTAATAATACCAAAACCAGGGAAGGACATAACAAAAAAAGAAAACTACATACCAATATCCCTGATGAACATAGATGCAGAAATCCTCAACAAAATACTAGCAAACCAAATCCAACAGCATATCAAAAAGATAATCTACCATGATCAAGTGGGTTTCATGCCAGGGATGCAGGGATGGTTTAACATATGCAAATCAATAAATGTGATATACCACATAAAAAGAATTAAAAAGAAAAAAATCACATGATCATCTCAATAGAGGCAGAAAAAGCATTTTACAAAATCCAGCATCCCTTATGATTAAAACTCTCAGCAAAAATGGCATACAAGGGATATACCTTAATGTAATAAAAGCTATGTATCACAAACCCATAGCCAACGTAAGATTAAACAGGGAAAAGTTGAAAGCACTCCCCCTGAGAACTGGAACAAGACAAGGATGCCCATTCTCACCACTCCATTCAACGTAGTACTGAAAGTCCTAGCCAGAGCAATCAGACAAGAGAAAGAAAGAAAGGACATCCAAATCGGTAAAGAGGAAGTCAAACTGCCACTGGAATACTACTCAGCCATAAAAAGGAAAGAAATAATGGCATCCGCACCAGCCTGGATGGAATTGGAAATTATTATTCAAAGTGAAGTAACCCAGGAATGGAAAACCAAACATCATATGTTCTCACTTATAAGTGGGAGCTAAGCTATGAGGATGCAAAGGCATAAGAATGATACATTGGACTTTGGGGACTTGGGGAAAGAGCGGGAGTGGGGATGAGGAATAAAAGACTACACATTGGATACAGGGTACACTGCTCAGGTGATGGGTGCACCCAAATCTCAGAAACCACGATAAAACTTATTCATGCAACCAAACACAACCTGTTCCCCAAAAACCTACTGAAATATAAAAGAAATTAAAAAATATAAGTAGCCCAAAGCATTCACTCTGGACACAGAGCTGGGCTTGTCCTGACTGCCACTTGCCATTGTGTGATCTTAGGCAAGTTCCATAAACTCTCTGAACCTGAGTTCCTCCTCTGTAAAATTAAAATAAAATTCCACCTATCTCCAGACTACTGTGAAGCATAAAGTAACAATCATACAAGGTTTTTAGCTTTATGCCTGGTACATAGTGAGTGATCAATAAATGTTAGCTTTCATTAACAACATATTTTTGTAAGGATATTCAATGGTACTCTGCTAAATTAAAAGAGTAAATAATCTTCTTTGAGAAGCTTATTTCCTAGGAATTGATTTTATCATTGGGAATAATTAGGTTTACTTTAAATAGAACCCTATTGTAATACAGATTATGATGATTTGGAGTTTTCAATAGATGTGGGCACATATAACAATTTTGTACACTAATTGTCAGATGCTATATGGCCATTGCAACAAATATCTTGGGGTTTTGTTTTTCTCTAACACTAATATTATAGCTTTTTATTATACATATCATTTTTATTTGGCTATAATTATTTTTAGAACTAAGCTTACATCTATTATAGTGATTCTGTAATCAGAATTATCAGTGAGACACTACAATATAGACTTGCTCAAGCTTGTGTAAATTCTGCAGTGGGCCTGGATCCCAGTGTTATTTTAGTGTCACGTCAAGTTTGAGAAGCACTGATTGACTGTCTGGTCAGCTCTTTGAAAATAGGGAGCACTATTCAATTCTGTAGCCCCTAAAATTGCTCTAAAGCTGTTAAGCATTTTCTGAGTAGTTTTGGAGGTCAGATATCATAGAATATAATAAAAGAGAAATTAAGTTGCATATTCCAAACAGAAACCGAGTCTTACATGATCTAAGAAGTGAGAACTAATATCCAACGAATTTATAGGCCAATGCCACCTTAAATTATGGCAATAACAATTTTTTAATTGTTAACAACTTTTAAAAAATTCAATATACAGTATTTTTGACAGCTATATTGCTTTATACCAAGGTACAAATATAAGCCACAATTAACAAATAGTGTATATACCCACCCTTCAGGGAGCCGTTGAAAGGTCAGGCTAGCTGGTTACTGTTGACAAGGCACTGTTCTGAGAAAGACATGTTTTGTTGCTATTAATCACATTTCTTTTATTTAAATACATCAAGTGACCCAGCAGATTCTGTTGCAAGTAAGCATATGCCCATCTCAGAGTTAGGTCAAGCGTGTCTGCTTACACATGGTTGTTATCATAAAACTGAAAATGGTTCATTAAGTTGCATCTAGGATCTCTATCACCCTTGGTGACCATTTGGTGTGACCGGGATAATTGTGCAGCTAATTCTAGCAGCTAACAGTGGGCCCCTGGGATGTGTGAGTTCTCCACACCCCCATGCAGCCCTTCCTGTTTGCCCTGTAGCTTGTGATAACAACATGCAGCCCTCCAGGAGGGATGACCCAGTGAGATTTTCCTACTTCAGCCTCTCAGCAAAAAGATGAAAGGAAAAATACATGTCTTATCTTTGGGGAGTCACTTCACCAGGAAGTTTTGTCAAGGGCTCATAGCATGTGTTTCAGTAAATATTACTGGCAAAAAGGTTTGTTCAGATATGAAATTCTGTAAATTGAGTTAGATAAACTGGATTAAAATAAGGGGCCATTTTCATTTTTAAAAACAGGGATCCACATATTTTGGGAATTGTTGATATTGCCAATAATAAGAGGCTTAACATTTTCATTAAGCAAGGAACAGTTAAAAGGAATAACCCAAAAGTCAATTAATAATAACAGCATCTGACAATTTACGGTGCCTACACTCTTAGATTTCCACACATGAAATGATTTGCCCAGTGTCACCGTATTAATTTTTACCCATCATCAAATCATCCTGTAACCATCCCCAGTTTTTTCTTCACCGATACAAAGCCAACTCTTAGTAGTAACAGTTACCATTGTAGTTCATTTCTCAGGGACATGAACATGTTCATGGTTTTGTTTGTTTGTTTGTTTTTGAGACAGAGTTTCGCTCTTGTCGCCCAGACTCGAGTGCAGTGGCGCAATCTCAGCTCACTGTAACCTCCCTCTCCTGGGTTCAAGCAATTCTCTGGCCTCAGCCTCCCAAGTAGGTGAGAGTACAGGTGCCCACCACCACACATGGCTAATTTTTTGTATTTTTAGTAGAGACAGGGTTTTGCCATGTCAGGCAGGCTGGTCTCAAACTCCTGACCTCAGGTGATCCACACACTTCAGCCTCCCAGTGATCATGGGTTTTTCTTAGAGAAGTTATTGGGTAACAAAGATAAATGGCCTGGTGGTATAAAAAATCATTTCATATAAGTTAAAGTTTAAGCCAAAGGAGGCCATTTGATGCCCAAAGGAAAAAAAATATATACTAATGGGAAACCAATCTTTGATGGGTGATGAGCAGAAGTTATTTTCTTCTCCTCCTAATATCATCCTCATCTGTCCCAAACTTTAGCCTGACTAGCACTCCCCTGTGCCCACTCTTCATGGAATCATAAGTATGTTACATGCAACCCACTCTCGTGACTTGGGCAGCATGAATGGATAGAAGATATCATTTGGTGAATGAAGGCAATGCAAAGATGTTCATTTCCTTTAAACATATACTGGCTAGCCATATGTAGAAAGCTGAAACTGGATCCCTTCCTTACACCTTATACAAAAATTAATTCAAGATGGATTAAAGACTTACATGTTAGACCTAAAACCATAAAAACCCTAGAAGAAAACCTAGGCAATACCATTCAGGACATAGGCATGGTCAAGGACTTCGTGTCTAAAACACCAAAAGCAATGGAAACAAAAGCCAAAATTGACAAATGGGATCTAATTAAACTAAAGAGCTTCTGCACAGCAAGAGAAACTACCATCAGAGTGAACAGGCAACATACAGAATGGGAGAAAATTTTTGCAACCTACTCATCTGACAAAGGGCTAATATCCAGAATCTACAATGAACTCAAACAAATTTACAAGAAAAAAACAACCCCATCAAAAAGTGGGCGAAGGACATGAACAGGCACTTCTCAAAAGAAGACATTTATGCAGCCAAAAAACACATGAAAAAATGCTCATCATCACTGGCCATCAGAGAAATGCAAATCAAAACCACAATGAGATACCATCTCACATCAGTTGGAATGGCCATCATTAAAAAGTCAGGAAACAACAGGTGCTGGAGAGGATGTGGAGAAATAGGAACACTTTTACACTGTTGGTGGGACTGTAAACTAGTTCAACCATTGTGGAAGTCAGTGTGGCGATGCTTCAGTGATCTAGAACTAGAAATACCATTTGACCCAGCCATCCCATTACTGGGTATATACCCAAAGGATTATAAATCATGCTGCTATAAAGACACATGCACATGTATGTTTGTTGTGGCACTATTCACAATAGCAAAGACTTGGAACCAACCCAAATATCCAACAACAATAGACTGGATTAAGAAAATGTGGCACATATACACCATGGAATACTATGCAGCCATAAAAAATGATGAGTTCATGTCCCTTGTAGGGACATGGATGAAACTGGAAAACATCATTCTCAGTAAACTATTGCAAAGACAAAAAACCAAACACCGCATGTTCTCACTCATAGGTGGGAATTGAACAATGAGAACTCATGGACACAGGAAGGGGAACATCACAGTCCGGGGACTGTTGTGGGTTGGGGGGAGGGGGGAGGGACAGCATTAGGAGATATACCTAATGCTAAATGACGAGTTAATGGGTGCAGCAAACCAACACGGCACATGGATACATATGTAACAAACCTGCACATTGTGCACATGTACCCTAAAACCTAAAGTATAATAATAAAAAAAAAAACATACACAGTCTGTGTCAAAGCAGTTACAAAAAAATCCCTAGGCATAGTCTTCCAGCTCCCCTAGCTGATATCGAGGTCCTCTCCAGGAGTGGCAGGGAAAGCGCTTGGATGGCGCATAAGTGGACATTGACAATTGATGGCTGACTGAGTTCATGAAAAGGGTGTTGCTTCAGGTTGAAACAGGAGAATAGAGGTTGGATTATAATATTATGATTCTTACTTCAGACAAGTACTTATTGCCTAGAAAGATAATTATGCAAGCTGCAGTGTTCTGGAATGCATTATCTCTATTCTAGTTGGAAAAGTGTTGTTCTAAACACTTTGTAGTTCTTTGTAGCTCTGTCCATTTTATGATCTCCAAAGACAGAAGAATCATTCACATTCCATAATCTATCATATTGGGAGATATGTTATGTAAAACTCCATGGGTATTTTCTGTCTGTCATATAATTGAGAGACTACCTATTTCTACACTCTTGGTAGACTAAGGCCTGGTATCAGTCTAGTGTTAAGGAAGGAGTAGGATGGTGGCACAGTGAGGTTTGTCTTGGAGTAAAGAGGAACAACTGGAGAAAGGGAAGCTTGATATGTGTCTATATTCAGATGGAAGATTTTTCTTTAGTCATAGAAAACTACATGTTTTCTGTGGAGGTAAGAGAGCATACCGTTTCGGGAAACTTCAAGTGGCTTTGTGTGCTGCAATGTGGCATTTGGAATTAGTGCAAAAGATTAATCTTGAGAAAGAAGAATGGTTCGTATTATAAGGGGCCTTCCTTGGATTTCATGCTAAGAAATTCGAGGGTTTTCCTGAGAAGATTGGAGACAAATTAAAGGATTTGAAGAATTTTATGCAGGGAACTAACATGATCAGATTTGGATTTAGACAAATCACTCTATCTACAGTTTAAAAAAATGAGTTTGAGTGAGACAATATTACAGGCAGGGAAACCAAAGAGGAGTTAGCACACCAACATCCCCAAAGGAGCATGGGCTTCTATTTTTGCTACCCAGGATCTAGGTACATAATATAGTCAGTACATGTGTGTCATTGCATGAGGCTCTGGCAAGTAATTTAGATACCATATGACTGTGGGCTAAACTGAGGTGTGGTTGTAGGAATTTAAAAAAATGGACAGAGATTTAAAATATGTTAGTGAGGTAGAATCTAAAGGAGTTGGACAATTGGCTTGTTTTAGGGAAAGGGGAGGAAAGGAGGAGTCAAAGAAAAAAAAAGGAGAGAAGCTTCTGGCTTGGGTCACTTCTGATGCCATTCACTGAAGTCAGAAACACTGGGCATGCAGCAAGTTGAGGGAGGGATGATGACCATTTTCTTCAAATATGAAGACTCTAGAGGTTTGTAGGACATTCGGGTCCTGCTGATCATAAGTCTGCTTGGATAGAAGAGCCTGGTTCTCTAGCATCCAGAGAGAAGTCTGGGCTGCAAAAGTAGTTTGGGAGGTTGTAAATATCTAGCTGGGAATTAAAGCTATGGGAATATCATTGAGAGATAATTAGAATCCATAAAGGATTGGCTGGAACTCTGATAATCATCACATTTTAGGCTTGGGCAGAAGAAAAGTGGTTGCGAAAAAGCTGTGGGGCTACCAAAAGTTGGAAGAAAATAGAAAAAAGTCTAGAGGAAGTATGGATTCTCAGAAACCAGTGGAAGGTATTTCATGAAAAATGGGCACATATTCTAGGCACCAAAGATATAAAGATTAAAGAAACATAGTCCTTATCTAGAGAAGTTCAAATTCTGGTGAGGGAGCTATCTATAGTTCAGTAGAAAATTCAGAGCCATTGATACCCACAGTAGAGAAATAAGTGACTACTGGAACCCAGAGAAAATGTGTCTCTACCACACCACCAACTCATAAGTCTCCAACTAGAACAAACTCAGAAGAAAAGAATCCTGAGCTATTGCTTGCCCAGTGAGTGCTTTCATCACACAACATAACTCCATATTTTACCTAATAATTCATTTATTATCTTTCTCCCTTCGATAAAAGCGAAGCTACACAAAGGCATGGATTTTTTTCTCTTTTGCTCACTCTTGTGTCTCCAGAGCCTAGAACAATTCCTGGCATATAGTAGATGCTCAATAAATATTTGTTGAATGAATAAAAATATCAAGCATACATCCATACAAGGTGTTTACTGACCTCAGACCATATCCCAGGAAATCCTACTTATATAAAACTCCTGATATGAATTTATTTTCTTGTGTTTTGCTTCTTCTCTTAAAAGCTGAGTGTGTAGGCAGGGCGCGGTGGCTCACGCCTGTAATCCCAGCACTTTGGGAGGCTGAGGCAGGCTGATCATTAGGTCAGGAGATTGAGACCATCCTGACAAACACAGTGAAACCCTGTCTCTATTGAAAAAAAAAAAATACAGAAAATTAGCCGAGCATGGTGGTGGGTGCCTGTAATCCCAGCTACTCGGGAGGCTGAGTCAGGAGAATGGCGTGAACCCGGAAGGTGGAACTTGCAGCAAGCGGAGATCACGCCACTGCACTCCAGCCTGGGTGACAGAGCGAGACTCTGTCTCAAAAAAAAAAAAAAAAAAAAGGCTGAGTGTGCAACATGTTGGTTTTGACTGAACATTCCAGTAGTTAAACCAAAAGTTCACTGTGCCATGAGGATTATTCAAACCTCTAGCAAACCTTCTTAGCCATGATATGCACTGGCTTTAAATCATATGAGAAAGTCGGCATATTTTCTTGCTCTTTAAGGTTTTTCACTAAGGAGATTGTCCTTCAAATAAGTCAAACTCTGGGAAGTATTCTATACTCAGTGATGACACAATGGGCCTTTCTTGTAATTAACTCCACTCTTTAGAACTCTCCTGGAAAATTACCTCAAACTTAAAAAAAAATTACTTAGCTACAAAGAGAATGATTTGTCAAAAAACCATTTGTCTCCCTGAACAAAGAATTTTTCAGCTGTTAAGAATTCTTCAGATGTGTATTTGTTTTATACTTGGATAACTAAAAGACAACTACGTCTTAAAAAATTTTAGATTCTACTAGTGCACAATGCTTAATAGAGAAAGGTGGTTTATGTAATGGATTGCTACCTTTTATTCTAATTAAGTACATTCAGAAAAATAGGCAGAGATGTAACACTAAGCTAATTATCATAAATTTATTTTATGCGAACCTGCTTTTGCCAAAATTTGTTAGATGTTGCTAACTGATTTTACAATAAATAAGATACTGTCCCTGCCCTCACGAACCCAGGGATTTCCAGAAAAACTTCACAAAGAAAGTGATTTTTGATCTGAGAATTAAAACAGGTAGAAATTTGCCAGGTGAACCTGGGGAAAAAAGAACTCTTGAGGCAGAAAGAATACTATATGCAAGTCGGAGGAAGTATGAAATAGGCAAGGATGTTCATGGGCAAGATGCACAAAGTGTTTAATGGGTCTTAAACCAAACTCATGTGGGGGAGGGCCGGACGAAGTGACGAGAAGTTTAAGAAAAGTCAGATGATGGTGTCTTCTGCATGCTGAGCCTTTCTATTGATAAAGGAAACACAATTCTTTATTTTATAATTTCAAATATGTGGGTGACAGGCCACATCACCAATAAGGTCTGGCCTTGTTAGCTTGAGTAAGTTAATACTACAGTAAATAAATTAAGTAAAAATGACACAGTTTTGAAATGCAATAGTCACCATGAAATTTAATATTCACCTTGTCAGAACATTGCAAGTATTTTGCTCCTTTATTCAAATATTTTAATGACATATTCCCCAAATATTTCAAAACAGAAAAATGAAGAGTAGAAGTTGAGTGATATTAATTAATTGAAAAATAATATAAGCTAGACTTAGCATTTAAACTGAGATCTGTTTGGTTCTTAAAGTGCAATAGGCATTATCTATCTATGATAGGCAATAGTACTATCATTAATATTTCTTATTCATTGAATCAATGATAAGCAATCTACTACCCTGGCACCACTGAGAACCATAACATTTGAGAACTGGAAGGGATCTTAATCACTCTTCTTATAGTAACTTGATTTTAAAGATATGAAAACTGAAGACCACAAGCCAAGGCACAATTTAGTAGAGTTGGACCTAAAACCCAGGCCCTTGGGCTTTCCGTTCAGCGGTTTTTTTCTACTAGGTTTCTTCTTTTATGCCTGAGATAATCCATTTGAACTGCCCTTGTTCTGCCACAAGCCCACAGTAGGGAGTGAGGTGAGAGCCTCACATCCCTTACAGGCCTTGAAGTCTACCACGTGCTCAGCCCCTGTGCCAGGTCTGGGAATACAATGATGGATGAAAGGAACCCTGCTAGCCTAAAGCTCACAGTCCAATGGGAAGAGACATTCGTGTGATACTAATAAAGTCACACTGATGTGAAATGTCAAGAGGTGGGGAATGGGGAGTGAGAAAGCTGTGTGGCATGATGAAAGCACCTATCAGAGGGACCTAGTGAGCCAGGATATCTTCTACCCTGATTGTTTGTTTTCTTAAATATCTAAGAAATCCAAAAATTAGAACAAGTTTGCCTCAAAAAAAGATATCTGCTCTGAGGACTTGTGGTTTCTTTGATAGTTTATAAAACATAATTTATAGTTTATAAATAGTTTATAAAACAATTTAATACTTTATAAAACATAATTTAATACTTTATAAAACATAATTTAATATTTTCTCCAGTCCTTGCCACAAACAATAGTATAAAGTATGGTTTGGTGACTTCTGTCAACCATAAGACCAGAAATCTTTTTTTTTAGAGCTTTTTACTCAAGCTGAAGACAAAGATATAAAGTTGTACAAAATAAGCTTATGTTACCAGTCCCAGATTCTACAAACAGGAAACAAAAAACAAAGACATCAAACGGAATTTAACATATAAGATATTTTGCTTATGCAATATACTTATCACACTTTTAAGAGGTAACCTCCTGGGAAGAATAATTTTGTCTATAATTACTGTATTTCATAAAGCTCTTTGGGACTTTTACCATACTCTATTTTCTAGGGTGGACACTCGGGAAAATTTTCTTGACCTTGTCTTAGGAAAGAATTGCACCTGATTATTCTGATTCACGTTATATGCTCAGAATACCCTATTGTATTTTTTTAAGCATGATGTAAGAATGATGTATTCTGTACCTAATTACCCAATTATTCCATACCTTGAAAGAATCTTTCAATGGAATGCATCTATACTCTAAGAAGAAAGAATTCCATGAAAATTCATAGTATACTCTTCATATGGGAATAGAACCTAATATCCTAAGATTGTTTCCCTTACTCTTACAGCTTCAGATGGAGAAAAAGGAAAAAGAATGAAGAAACAGGACAAGTAAAGAAAAAGAATCAGAGAGAAGATGAAGAGTATAGTAGACATGGGGTCAGGTAGTGGGAACTGTAGCAAATAGAGCTCTGAGGACCTCTATGCTGTAGATTTAGCTTAAATCAAATATGCCTCATTCGTTTTCAATGAGAAAACAGAGGAGGGAATTTAAAAAATGAAATAATTGAGCTATGAAAGAATAGAAGTGGGAAGAGAGCGTAAACTGGGCTTAAAAACGTGAGAGAGGGAGCTGTGTGCATATTATGGTCTCTTGTGATGCAGGAGACAGTGGCAATTTCTGGCACAGGAGGTGTGAGAGAGGTCTTTATCAGCTTCACCCGTTGTGGAGTCAGCCACAGATATTAGCCCAGCTGAGCAAGTAGGGGCACCACAGTGAATAGCTGGCTACAATTTTCTGCAACAAAATGTTGCAAAGCACTACCAAAAAAAAAAAAAAAATCCAATCCTGCATGTTTACTAGGACATTGGAGAAGTTTCCTTTGGGAATTTATGGGTACAGCAGTCGGGGAAGTAAGCAGAGTATCCACAGTGCTAAAGGACAACTGAGGGGCTAGTGCTCTGTAACTACAGGATAATTTAAAGACCTGTGATGCATGCAATTGTGTTGTAATGATCACTGTCTTGCTTAGTGCATTTTTGAGTCTTCAAATCTCCTGAAGTGTGGAGCAAAAAATTCTAGCATTTTGAAGTGTTATTTAAACCTCAAGAGTACAAGAACCTCTGCTTTAAACTCTTGGACCATTTCATGAGGGGAAAGTGTGGAATGCTTTTGTCAGTTCC
The DNA here is from genome assembly GCF_006542625.1 of Nomascus leucogenys. Lineage (NCBI taxonomy): Eukaryota > Metazoa > Chordata > Mammalia > Primates > Hylobatidae > Nomascus > Nomascus leucogenys. The sequence goes on along the minus strand of NC_044386.1, from coordinate 38,202,633 downwards.
TCATCTTCAACTCCACATCCCGCACGAAGTGGGATGTGCTCTAGTTGCTGCAGTTTAAAGGAATGTTGATTTCTCAGTGATAATGTCCTTTTAACACAACTTGTGGTAGAATTTAATATAAGGAAAAGTTTAAAGAACTCCATACCCTTTTCCCAATAGGAGCATTTGACCATCTCCGAATTTGAGAGAAGTTATTCTTCTGAAAGTAGCAGTCCTCCATAGGAGCTGTTTGATGATCATGATGAAACTTTTTATCCTGACATAACATTTTGAACTTCTGATGGCTTCTTTGATCCTAAAGCCATGCTTAGCATCCTAACAACCTCTAATGAGTGCAGCCATCCTTTTAAAAAATAAATCTTGCTTTGGAAACAAAAGACCCAACCTGAGAATAATTTTCTGACCATTTAAACAACTACTAGATAGAGCTAGGGGTCTTCACATTGCATGTGCAGAATTTGTAACACATGGATATGTGGACTCTCTCTAATCCTTTGCACTGGCAGTATCTGTAGATGGATATTGTCAATAAATCATAGAAAAGACGAGTAAATCACATTAAAATCATCCAGAAATTTTGCCGGGCGCGGTGGCTCATGCTTGTAATCCCAGCACTTTGGGAGGCCGAGGCGGGTGGATCACGAGGTCAGGAGATCGAGACCACGGTGAAACCCCGTCTCTACTAAAAATACAAAAAAATTAGCCGGGCGTGGTGGCGGGCGCCTGTAGTCCCAGCTACTCGGAGAGGCTGAGGCAGGAGAATGGCGTGAACCCGGGAGGCGGAGCTTGCAGTGAGCCGAGATTGCGCCACTGCACTCCAGCCTGGGCGACAGAGCGAGACTCCGTCTCAAAAAAAAAAAAAAAATCCAGAAATTTTGAATCATAGGTTTTAGATCCAACTACTGGAAAACTAGAGCAAGTACATGGATGTGTGGTTATTTGATCTTTTTAGACCCTAGTACTTTTCACTTCTTTTGGCAAATTTTCCAGAGCTCAGTCCTGTATTTCCATACTTTTTCTGAAGGAAATGGCTTATTTTCATTCCCAGGAGGTTTAAAAGTCATCCTTCTTCTTTGCCAAGCAGTCATGGATCAGCTGCAGGTCTTGCTCTTCCCCAGTGCCTCTGTACTTAATAAGTCTGCATTACAGAGGCTGCCAAGCACCTAACGTATTCAACATCACACGTGGCCCAATGGTCTTGCAATCTAAAAAAAAAAAAAAAAAAAATTCAATAATTTTCTCTGTTTTGTAAGTGGTCATCTTATATGATGGTGATGGGATTTCTGTGGGAAAAACATCTATTTTCACAGTTGGAAGACCTTTATTATTATATTTGCACAAGCTTCCTTGTCTTGTTAATTAACTAGTCAAGCTAGAGTGCTACCTATTGACATTGCAAAATATTACCAGGAATTTTTTTTCTGGTTTCCGTCACTGATTCAAAATCCTACTCTCATGACATCTGACATTAGATGCAAAGACAACAACAACAACAACAATGACTTTCTGACAGGAATTCTCAGCTGCACCATGATTACTTCTTTTCATCCTCCTACCTTTGCACAATTACTAACTCGTCTATATTTTAATATAATGGTACATTGGGGTCCATTTATAACGTCTATTAGATCATAATATCACACAAGCAATAATGTCTTTGTTTTGAAAATAGCATCCAGAGCAGCTACTCCTCTAACTCATTTAGGAAACGGGGCTAATACTATTAACCTACCTCGAAGTGTGAGAAGCACTTTACAATAAGGAATTCCATGATATGTTACCTAATAACTTGGAAAAAGTATTTGTTTCTCCAAATGTCCACTGGAGCTGCCAGAGAACATTTCTAAAAAATCTCCACTGAACTATTTTTACTTAGTGTTTTGGAGAACAATTGCCCACCATCCCAAAAAGTGCAATGCCTGTGACAGAGACTGATTCAGCTCCTAACAAGAGAGGTATAGAATAAAAGAGAAAAGAGTAAGAAGGCCAGCTAAATTTTATTTTTTATGGCCCAGTTACCTGGTTTTGGACTATGTATGTTTTTTCTCTCTCAGTCTTTCCTGCACCTTTTTGGTGATTCTTTGAATAATAGATCTGGTGTTAAGAGTAGGGAAAGACTGAGACAATTATAACTCAGGACAAAGGTGTTAGAGAGAAAATAGTAAAACTGAAGACCAGGGTGAGTTTACATTCATCTTCCATGTCTTTCTTTAATAGCTGTCATAATCAAGAACAACTATAGGTTGGTAACTAGTATCTATAGATGTTGTGCTTGCACAGGGATACAGACACAGCTACACCAAGCTCCCTGCCTTTTTGACCCCAAAATTAAGTGAGAAAGATTGGCAGAGCAATACACTGTTACAATGTAGAATGGTGTCTATAAGGTGTTGAGGTGCTGTGAGATTTCAGGGGAGAGATAAATTACTTCCTTGGAGTGAGAGATTGTAAAGATCTATGAATCTGATCTAATAAATGTCCAGAGTAAACCAAATCTACTAGGTGACAAGCCTTGCCATTAGTGACCCAGAAATCATTTTAATAGATAAAGAATTTTTTTCTAATTTTTTCTAACTTTACTGTGCTGAGGCATCTCTTTGACATTTTAATTTTGAAAATCCTAAAATATCAATTTATTAAAACAAGATACCACGACTTTGAATGGCTAAAATCCAGAACACTGACAATACCAAATGTCCCACCAAATATGGAGCAACAGAAACTCTTATTCATTCCTGTTGGGAATGCAAAATGGAACAGCTATTTTGGAAGTCAGTTTGGCAGTTTTTTACAAAGCTAAACTTAGTCTTACCATATGATCCAGTAATAGCAACTTTAGGTACTTACCAGAATGAATTGAAAACTTATATCCATACAAAAACCTGCACATGGATGTTGATAACAGCTTTATTCACAATTGCCAAAACTTAGAAGGAACCAAGATGAAGCAAACAAGATGTACCTCAGTAGTTGAATGGGTAAACAAACTGTTAAATCCATACAATGGAACATTATTCCGTGATAAAAACAAATGAGCCACAAGAGGGCATGAAGGAAGCTTAAATGCACATTGATAAGTGAAAAAGACATTCTGAAAAGACTGCATAGCATGTAAGTTCAACCATATGACTCTGTAAAAGACAAGTTTATAGAGAGAGTTGGAGAGTGGTGATGGTTGTATAATACAACAATGTGAATGTACCTAATCCCTCTGAACTGTACACTTAGAAATATTTAAAATGGTAAATTTTATATGTTAAATTAATAAATATATTAATATATATTTTACCACAACATACACATTCAAAATTATAGAGACAGTAAAGGTAAAAGATCAGTTGTAAGGGTTTGGTTTAGGGGAGGGTGGGTGAGCAGGCAGACAGCACAGAGCATTTCTAGTGCAGTGAAACTGTGGTCCTGTAATGGTAGATTGAGGACATCATGCATTTGTCAAAACCCATAGAACTGTGCAACACAGAGTGAACCCTAATGTAAACTCTAAACTTCAGTTAATAATACTATATTACAACTAGTTTATCAATTCTAACAAATATACTCCACTAATGCAAGATGTTAATAATAGGAGAAACTAGCTAGGGGTTGGTGAGTAAGGGTTGTATATGAGCACTCTCTGTACTTTCTGTGTAAGTTTTCTGTAAACTAGAAACTGCTCTAGGTTGGGCGTGGTGGCTCACGCCTGTAATCCCAGCACTTTCGTAGGCCGAGGCGGGTGGATCACCTGAGGTCAGGAGTTTGAGACCAGCCAGGCCAACATGGTGAAACCTCCTCTCTACTAAAAATACAAAAAATTAGCCAGGCGTGGTGGTGGGTGCCTGTAGTCCCATCTACTTGGGAGGCTGAGGCAGGAGAATCACTTGAACCCAGTAGGTGGAGATTGCAGTGAGCCAAGATAGCGCCACTGAACTCCAGCCCAGGCGACAGAGCGAGACTCCGTCTCAAAAAAAAAGAAAAGAAAAAAGAAAAAAAGAAAAGAAACTGCTCTAATAAATATTCATTTGGATAAAGGCAAGTAAGTATATAGTAAAAATTAAATATGGAGTTAGCCATGAGTTAAATGAGTTAAAGTTGGGATCTGTAAAGTTAGAGGCTTTAGTGACCTGAATGTGTGTGTGTGTGTGTGTGTGTGTGTGTGTACCCATATGTATGTAAAAATTTGGAGTAAAGGATAAAACATGGTAAATAATTGGACACTTATCAAGATATTTGGCTGTTTGCATAAGCTATTTTTTTCTATTCACTACTAGCCTAAGCTGAATGACAGACTGTGTTCAGAAAACAATGTTATCTTATGAATATTCTCATTCTCTAGGCTTTCTTATCATCATATTGCTATTCCAGTTATTGCCTTAGTGCATCAGAGTAGATAACGTTAGATAAATCAGACCCAGAATAATATAAAGAAGAAGGATAACCTCTGGACAGGATTTTAGCATAATGGGTTCCAATTTCATCTTTGCCACTGAGTGAAAACAAGCAGGGGCAAGCTACTCACCCTCTCTCATGATTTGTTTCCACGTCTATCCAATAAGAGGGTTAGACTAGATACTCTCTGAATTCCATTTTTGCTATCAAGTTCTTTCGTCTTGTCTGGTTAGATTTAGCCAAAGACATCATTTGGAAAATCTCAAAGAAAGCCCAAATCTGCAGAGATCATATTATTTGGACACAAATCTAATGTTGCCTTGCTTCATCAATTACTATTTGGACTTTTGGAAAGAAAACACTCAAATCAATATCCTGACTATTTAGACTGTGTCCAAGTCTCCCTATTATATGCTGTAATAGAATCATTTTGTTTATAGAACCAGTTTGTAATTATGCTTTTATTTTTGTGATTACTTGCTAACATCTGCACACACCCATCTACCTCTAGATTATGAGTTGTATGAAGGAAAGTAATGATTTGATTTTATTCACCAATAACTCCTCAGTGCTTAGTGCCCAGAGTAGGTGGGCAATACATATATATTGAATGAATGATTCTTTATATTAGTTTAATGAAACATAAATATAATTTTTAATTATATGAAGTAAAAGAGAATTTAGATTTTTTGATACACGGCTTGCTCTGAATTAGGATATTTTTTCTAAATGGTTGTAGGTTTGAAATACAAATTTTCCAACAGGAACTTAATGTTGTAATTTTTAGTAATTCATGGTAATTTCTTGTCCATAAATGATCTTCTGTTAACTGATGTCACAGATATCAGCTGCATTTTTATATTTCTTATCTAAAACAATTTCTAGGCAAACAAATGAATTAAAATTATAAGAGCAAAATAATGGGAACTGTTATGAATATAAAACTTATAACAAAAATAACTATTTCCTTAAGTGACAAATGAAAATGGATTTCTCATTCTAGATTCAAATATTTCTTTAATTGATGAGTTGATCATTTGGATTTCAGATTTTCATTTTGCTGTGGAAAATAACTGAAAAATGTGAAAAGTTCTACCTTTTATTTGAATAAGAGCTGAATAAATCTGAAACCTTAATTATTGAGTCTACTCTTTCTAAAAATAAGTCGCATTTCTGGATGGATGACTTGGCACTTAGTCTTCTGGCCAAATATATCAACAAAATATTGGACAAACTATCTTTTGTCTTCTTCTATTCTGTGTTCATGGAGTGATTCTAAATGCTAGCTTAATGTCTGCTCTTTATGACCAATTTATTATTCATGTTTTAGAAGTCCATCTGAAATCGTTCCTTTAAAACATGCCCATTAATTCAGAACGTCAGTTTAGAAAGATTACTTTTTCAGTTCAAGATAATGTTTTATGGTTAATGGAGAATCACAGATGCCATTTAAAAGTTAGAGCAAATACAAGAACGTAAGAAAAAAAAAGCAATACAGTTGTTACTTATTTGAAGTTGAAATGGAAGCCTGAGGTGTGAAGAATTTTTCTTATCAGACAAACAAATCATCCAATTATGCTTAAGCAAGTAAATAACACAGTTCGTGAAAATGTTGGCCTCGTGTATAGCAAACATAATGCTTGGGCTTTAGGAAAAAATGTTTTAATATGACTGTGACTTGACATTAAACCACGTTTTCATTAAGATCAGAAAAAATGTCAGAATTCTCCTCTAGCTGATGATATTCTCTGTTTTCTTCAGGTTTAAGTATATTGGATTTTCATTGTAACTACAAACGTTCTCAGTCTAGACCCTGTTATGATTTTAAATTATTTCAATCTAAAGTTCAAGATGTAGACACAAACTAAGTTTGTGATTTTAGTAGTACCTGCGAAACCACCTGTTGGGGTTAGAAATTTTGACTGACTTTAGAACTGAATAGACCATTTATTTTAGCCAAAAAGAAGTCACTTACTTTGCATATAAGCAAACAATTTTCCTTTTGCCTAGTAGTAATTCATTTTCAATATATTCACCAAATACATGGATGATTTCTTTGGCTTTGGATTGGTTTATTTTCTGTTTATGTAAAAGAGATTTTTGAAGCAAAACAACTAGGTTTCAAGTAAATATAAAAACTTCAGATTGCATACTAAAGGTTATTCCACTTGAAGGAAAAAATCATAATTTTAATATCTTTCATTCAATTTTCTATTACCATTATGGTGAATAAAGTGGTCCTCATGTACTCATTTACTTAGAAGCCCAAAATGGGTAAGGAGCCAGAACAGGAAAAGGTGGAGCTACCTAGGTTTAGCTCTAAGGATCCTATGCTTGTGCGAAGTTGCAGCAAGTTTGATAGCACAGTTTTGTTGATGATAATGGGTTAATTATCATTAAACTTTTACATTTTTCTAATGAAAAGAAAATCTGTACCCACTGCATTCAAATAAGTAGATTTTTGAAGCTGCTGATTTGTTAGTTTTGAGAACTTCAGACTTCTAGGACCCATCAATTATTCTTGCTTTTGTCTAGAAATCATCCTTCTTAGATACAAGGCCTATCCCCACCACAAAAAAGGAGGCATCATTGATTATATTTTTCAAATTGTGAAGCAAGTATTTTCAGCTTATTAAAATAGCTAAGTATGTTATAAATTCTTATAGTTTTTAAATTTTGGAATGAATTAGCTCCTCCTTTTCTACTAATATTTTATGCTGCATTTGGAGATTTTGCTTCTGTTTTGAAATTTCTCCTACAAAAGTTCTATTGACTCAATATATTGATATACTAAACCTAGATAAAGAATGAGATAGTGAAGTGATAATAAAATACAGACATTAATTTTTTTTTTTTTTTTTTTTTTTTTTGAGACAGTCTCGCTCTGTTGCCCAGGCTGGAGTGCAGTGGCGCGATCTCCGCTCACTGCAAACTCCGCCTCCTGGGTTCGCACCATTCTCCTGCCTCAGCCTCCCGAGTAGGTGGGACCACAGATGCCTGCCACCACGCCCGGCTAATTTTTTGTGTTTTTAGTAGAGACGGGGTTTCACCGTGTTAGCCAGGATGGTCTCAATCTCCTGACCTCGTGATCCGCCTGCCTCGGCCTCCCAAAGTGCTAGGATTACAGGTGTGAGCCACAGCACCAGGCCACACATATTAAATTTACAAAGCATTCTGTACATTTTATTTCAGTTTTGGAAGATACTCAGCTGCACAATTTTATATGTCCAAGAAGATATCATTTGTGAACCTTCATTTTAATCATCAAACTGCCTTTTGGCCTCAACTGCTTTGAGGCCCACACTTTCTCTTCCATTGTTAACAAGTTTGGGAAACAGAGTCAATAAAATCTAATTATTGCACAGATGGTGAAATCAGTACTATTTCCTGAATACATATTCAGGCTTTCTAGATTAAACTAGAAAGTTTAGTCTCTCTTTTCACATACTTTTCTGGGCTCGCTCTTCAACACCTAAAACAGCACCTCTGTTGCCTAACACAGTGCCTGGCAGGCAGTAACCATTTGGTATAACTGGATTGAACAAAAACTATGACATCATTAGAGGGATTCCAAAGTAGGATACTCTGAGCTGATAATATCTTGATCAATTAAAGGATATATGGATACCCTATAGGCCACAGTGTCCTCAAAATCACATCTGCATACTCCTGTGCTCGTTTCCAAAAGTAACAAATCCTTTCCCAGTTACCCAGATTTATCCCTAAATAGAAAGAAGGGCAGGCAGGAGCTCACTAGATCACAGCCATATGATCCAGTCTCATTTTTTACAACTATTGGAACAAAGCCTTCTTATAGATGGTGGAAATTTCTTACTGTGGACTCATATCTTGAGAGATAAAACATGGCTAGGAATGTGCTCCTTTGTAATCCAGGTGAGTTGTTTGGCACCTAAGCATATGATGGCATCACAGTTTATAAGCTATGAGTACACAATAACTAGATGACAACTTTCATTTTAGATTCAAGTTATTTGAGATTAGCAACATGGGGAGATTCCAAGAGATGTAAAAATAAGTGATAAAAACTTCCTTTTCTACCATGGCCTTGCCTATTTACCCACCACCCACCCTTTATGGCCTCTTATAAGGTAGAGGAATGATTCATAGCCACAACAGGTAATATTGCAAACAGATAAACATTATAAACCCAACGGCAACCCAATCCATTTACAAGTGAAAAGTTCAGCTGAAGGATAGGACTATTTCCAGTTTACATAATCCAAAATCATTAATTTATTTGGAACAACTTGAATTTGTAGGGCACTTTGAAATTTGCATGAGTATTCATAGTCATGATTATATCTAAGCTTCCTAGTAATCATGAGGTAGAATGATGTATTTTCATGCTGCATGTTGCATAGAAAGGATCAGCAATTTGTTGACATGGTTTAGGTGGAGACACAGTCGTGGTTTCAAGAATGACTTCGCAGAGTCAGCTAGGAAGCTGTCCATTCTGGACATTAGCATGGCAGCGTAGACATGCGATATTGATGGTGCTCTCTTCCATACATACTCCATTAGTGATACAGCCCAGTTTAGAATCAAGTATTATTCATAATTCTTCAGTCAACTATATACGGTATTAGTTTGGTTTTTCACTGAATTCCACTAGATATACTGGTTTAATGTAGCTAAGAAAATAAATCGGCCGGGCGCGGTGGCTCACGCTTGTAATCCTAGCACTTTGGGAGGCCGAGGCAGGTGGGCGGATCATGAGGTCAGGAGATCGAGACCACGGTGAAACCCTGTCTCTACTAAAAAAATACAAAAAATTAGCCAGGCGTGGTGGCGGGCGCCTGTAGTCCCAGCTACTTGGAGAGGCTGAGGAAGGAGAATGGCGTGAACCCGGGAGGCGGAGCTTGCAGTGAGCCGAGATTGTGCCACTGCACTCCAGCCTGGGTGACAGAGCGAGACTCCGTCTCAAAAAAAAAAAAAAAAAGAAAAGAAATCAACATTATAAACTTTTGTCATTAGAAATAGAGCAACTTTCAAAACTGGCAAGTATTTTGTCAGCAACATTTTCTACATTTATTTAGAATACCTTACTTTGGTGGGATGTTAACAAATATTTGTACTTTTTTAATATCACAACTTTTTCGTCTCCTAAAATGTAACTCAATGCCAAGAGTAAAACCTATTATAAAATACATTCTATTATTAGTAGCTAAAAAGTCACACAATTAAAAATATTTTCAAATAACTTCCACTTAATGACTTCCAGTGGGACATGAGTTCCCAATAAAATTAGCAACAAAATTCTTCAGGTTCTTTCCTGACGACTGCAACTTTGAGTTAGAAAGTATTTATTCATTCTTTCACTTGAAAATAGCACTATCCCTCTAAACAGTTCTGCCTGAGAGACTTTAACTGCTTGGGAGAAGACTCTGTCCTTGCCTTGGCCTGTCCCTGGGGTCAGTGTTAGTAAAGGTGATGAGCAACTGATGCACGCAGTCATCAGAGACCATGGCCATCTCTAGTGTCGTTGTCTAGCTCACCACCAACTTCCCTTGGTGGGTGTCTTCCAAATTTGAACCCCTGCTGTGGAAAGAAAAATTTCCAGTCTGGAGTGGTGAAGAATAATGGGATTTTTCAAATTGTTCTTCTGGTCTAGGGCAGAGAAACCGAGAACGCGTGGCATTCCATTTATTTTTACGTTTAGTTAATTGATGAAACTAATATATTTTGTTGCCTCTAGGATAATTTTGATATTTCAGCACATTAGCTATTTAATTAGTCATTTCACAGTATCATGTTATCTGTTTTTGGGGACACTACGTGCAGTGAGTTGCGAAATTCAGTGTAGAAAAATGCTCTGATAAAAAGAGACTGGTGAATGCTGGTTACCTCATTCCCTGAATAAAACTGCTCCTGATTATCTAATAGAGGCACTGCTGAGAGAAGGACCCAGGAGAGCAGCATCTATATAAAGGCATGCAGTTAATGCAATTGTAGGTGTGAATCTATATAACTTTAGAGGTTAACTGAGATTCCAGAAACACATACACAAACACAGAGCCATTTATCTGAATTTTCAACACATCTCCATGTTTCTGACTGAAGGCTCCTCTGGCCCTCTCTATGGTGAGTGTCTTTCCTTTTGTTCCATCTAGAATAAATCCTATAAGCAACTTTTAAAGACCTATCCCTGCAAATCTCCCTTGAAATAACCCAGCACTTGATATGATCTGTTATGAGGAAGCATTTTAATTCATCTTTTTAAGGTCATTTTTATAGCATTATAGATTAACATGAAGGGAGATTTAAGATAAAAAGTATAGCAAGCGTTCTTTTAGGATGACATTTTCAAATGTTTCCCTAGAATACAACCATGCCAAGTTGTTAATAATGCTTCTCTTCCATATAACATATTCTGTGATGTCTATTAGAATCATTAGCTAGTCAATCAGTGACTTACTTAAAGCTAAAGTGAGCACAAGCCCTGAGGAAGGGCAACACTACTGTCATTTTGTCACCCTGGAAACCGTGCTTCTGTATTTGATAAGTACAGACTCAGTCAGTCAGGCAGATAATACATGACCAACTATTCACATACATCGGTGATTCCAATTTTTGAAAAAAAAATAGTATGATTTCTCTGTATCCATTGACATATTCACTCTAAAGCAAGCCAGAAGAGACTTACTCAGATGGCTATTATCCCCTGGCAGCACCATTGATACTACCAGCTGGAGCTACCTCCTAGAGGATCCAAATTTTCATGTTTCTCCACTGCTCCCATTCCTTAGTTTCTGACCACTGTCTACCCTTGGATCACTCTTGAGGACTTTTCTTGCAGTTCTGGTGGGATCTCAGCTCCTGCATGCTTTATATCTTCTTTGGAAGCAGAGAGGAGATTCTCTGAGCTAAAGAGGGAGAAGAATATATATGCTAGCAAACTATTGTTGCCTCTTCCAGAGATAGAGCAGCTTCCTCCCTACCCCTTCCTCTAATACTGCCTAATACCTGCCACTCACTGCAGAAGAAGCCACGAAAGAATTCCAGAAAAAAGATGATCATGAAATTACTGGGAAACATTAACGAAAAAATAGCCAAAATAATCTTTGGCCATAATAAAAGAACCAGAATGAGGGTGGAAATACTCTGTTGCACTTCACACCCAAGTGAGAACATTGCATTATTTTCCAGTTACCCCTTTTAGAGGAAGTATAGACAAAGTGGAGCACTCAGAAAAGAGTGACAAGGATAATAAGAGGGTTCCAAGCTGAAAAATCTAAGGAAAGTAAATGGGGGTATTTAAGAAGAATTAGGGAGGATACAGATAGTGGAGTTAGGGGAATATCAATTATTTTCAAATATTTAAAGGAATATCATGTTGAAGAGGAATAGACTTGTTTTACATTAACCTAAGTAGATCTAGTGGGTGGTCAGAAAGAAACTTGTAATAGTAGGAGGAAGGCTATGAGAATTCCAAGCCCCTAAAACATATGTTAGACTTGAGCCCCTGGAAAAGGATGCTCAAGTTGAGCCCCTTGAAAAGAAACTGCAATATTTTCAACAGTGTTCTGTAGAACGCTAGGTCCACTAGATGTCATTGGTGATTTGTGTGTGTGTGCGCATGCATACACACATGTTAGTAGGGGCGGTAGTAGCAGGCCTATTCTCAGGTCAAATAAATTTGTTTCCCAACTTAAAAACAGGGAAATAAATCCTTAACTTCAGGACATTTCAATGTTCTTAATACGATAATGGTCTCCATATGCTATTATGTGTATTGTGAACATCAAAGAGGCTTCAACATTCCCTACACTTACGTGGCCAAGAAAACCTTTTGTTTTAGGCACATCTTTAATCTCTCATGAAACGTTGTTCCACGGAATTTAATTCAGGAAACATTTTTTGTAGAGAATATGACTACTTTATAAATGTCTTAAACACATTTTCAGACCCGATATTCTCTGAGACTTTTCTAAACATGGCAAGAAGGAAATACACAAGGAAGAGGGAGAATGTATTACAAATTAAGACACATATGTGGCACCTCTACGGCTTGACAATATTTATTGTACATTATTAAGTGGCTAGGAATTGCTTAAAAATGTTAACATGGTCAAACAATTTAGAAAAGTGTCAGGTAATATGATTTCCCAAAGATGTAATGAAGAGATGACACCATGGGAAATACTCTTCTAACTCAGACTAATTGACTTAAAATTTTTCTCCCTGATGGTACTGTTAAAGGATTCTGACTTCATAAGGTCACTGTCAGGAGGAAATTATAGAATTAAGAACATAATGAATATTATTTTCTTACAGAACAGATGTCATATTTCTCTATCCTTTGCACCTGCAGCTGTCACTGATTAAAGGGGAAAAAAACAAAGAAATCACCTCTGATAATTATGCATGATTGCAAGTGTCCAAAGAGAAATTGACATATTAGCACCTGGGATGTTTTGATCAAATTAAATTCTACTTATATTCATTCATTCTGCCTGTTAGCATTTTCTCTAAAGAAAGTGAAATTTCTGAATTTGGCTTTTAAAAAAAAAATCAAACTCAAATTTGGATGCTATAATCACACTTATCTTGGAAAGGATGCACTGGGGACATGAAGCTGAACAGAGTACTATACACAAAAAGTCCTGATGATGTAATCAATATCCTCCAGCTTCTGCTGGGCAGTTTGGACTGGAAAAGTCTCCCATTAAGTGCCCATGACAAATGTTTTCTGAGAGGTAGCTTTAGATTTTCTGAGCCTTTTATATATTATTCATAGTTTCATGGTATCCAGAGGGAAATCCTGGCTGAGGTTAAGACTCTGTGGTCACTGACAATAAGTCATTTAGTTCTGGTGGCCTTTCACCTTTGCCAGAGGAAGTAGAGGGACCCACGTGGGTACGTACGGTACACTGCCTAAGCATAAATGCAATTTCTTTTGGTTGACCACCACAAAACACCCTTAAAGCAGCTGAAAACCTACCCTGGTGGCATTTTGGAAATGAAAATGTAGTTGTAATTGTTCTCCCTTATTAAGTTTGTCAGAGGCCACTCTTAATTCTTACTCTGGCTAAAGGACAAATTTTATGATCACAGAATTTCCTGCCATCTAGATTACACTTGTAGGTTGGGTTTCCCAGAAAGCAGACTCTAAGACACCAAGATTTGTGTGCAGAAGGTTTACTCTCTAATTCTCTTGGGATCAGCACCTATGGGAGAATACAGGAAACAGAACTATGTAGAGGAAGAAATTGGACTGTGATGCAGTCAGAACAAAGGCCTCAGCCAAGACTACAGGAAGCTCTGGAGCTGCGGGGGATCTTCGGATTTCTCCTCCCACCCCTCCCCAGACATCAGTCATTGCATGCAAGTTATTCCAAAGAGCATGTGTGGCATTGAGTGAGGTGGCTTTCTTTTGCTGAGGGCAATTCTCAGACAGAAACTTAGTTGGGAATTGACAGCCAACAACACTCTCAGAAGCTAGAAGAATGAGCACTCTCCAACTGGAAGGGAAGCTCTGGGAGGCTCATCACAAGCATTCACTACATACCTGAATGAATAGAGTTCAGTCACCTGCCTTGAAGTCACTTAGAACTAGAAAAAATGAAAGTAACTACACGTATTTACTGTCTATGTTCTAAGCACTTGAAGCATTAACGCTAATAATGGAGTAACAATTAACCTGCATTGAGTTCTTATCTCTTGGGTATTATACTAAATTTTATATGCTTTATTTCATTTAATTTACTGTTCACTTTTATTATTCTCTTACATAAGTGACTTACCCAGGATTTGAATTCAGACACTCTGCTCCAAAGTCTTCACTCTTAACCTCTATGCCATACCACCTATCTATAATGTATTGTTTCATTTTATTGTTACAAAAACACTATGAAGTAGTACCATTATTATTGTCATTATACAATGAGGAAGATGAGAATTGGGGAGGTTAAATAACCTTCCAAAGGCCACATGTTATTATAACTCAAATATGACTCTGTCTGATTCCAAAGCTCTTGATCTTTCTGCATCGATTGGAGGGAGTCCATTAAAAGTCGATAAATACTCACTTAGCTTATGAGTCCTTGGGGAGTAGTTTTTATTTAGCCTCATGAATTTGTGAGAGTCCATGGAATATTTCCTTTAGAATTGGAATGTGTGCCAATAAAGAGACAAACAGCTAGTTCATGAAGCCAAAGGAGGCTTTATGGACATCTCCTTTTCCAATGTTTCCATGCAAGGCTATTCAGAGCAATTCAGCAATTTCTGTTTGTAGGATTTCAAGTAATTCTGGAACTAGCCCCATAGTCAAGGCAGGGACCATATCTGATTCATCCCCGTATCCACCCCAACAAATGCCACATGATAGGTACTCAATAAACACTTGTTGACAGTATGAGCAAATGTATGAATGCCATGGAGACCAGCAGTTTCCAGGATCTCACCATCAAGGACCTATTTCCCTATTTCTCTCCACAAAGCCCTTCTCTTCTTAATAAACGCATATTTTTAAGGTAATACTTTATTTTCCCATTGCTAAAATTAAAGACACACAGAATACGCTAGAACTTCCAATCAGCAATAGGTAGTCAATACTAAACCTGGACTGATAAAACGATCCTGCCAACAGTGAAGTAGCATTTTTGTTAACTCATGTGACTATGGATTATGGGTAATTGATTTGTGTTGTGGCTTTCAACATTACTGCTTCTAATAGTACTAGATCCAGAACTCTCAAGTGGATCTAACTACTGAGAGCCAAAGGATAAACCTAGATAGTCCTTGAGATATTTGCTCCAAGCAAAATCAGAAATGTAAAACTTCCTTTCATCACAGCTCTTTCTTATCAAATGGAAATTTTTCCAAAGAAGGGAAAGGAAGGACAGTGCTAGCGATAGAAACTGTCTGCTTTGAGGAAGGTAAATTGCTTTTGAGCTTTGAGTACCCAAATTCCCTGTGCGTTTGCACTGAGTGAGGGGCTATTCGTGCCGAGGAAGAGACTGTGAAGTGAGAACACTTGATCCCACAGAAGAGTTCATTATATTAAGACTCTGCCCTTGAAAGAAAACCCATTGTCTCTCTCCTGGCAATCAAAATCTTATACAGAAGGGTCTCTTTGTTTAAAAATTGCAAAGCTTTCTTTATTCTTTCATTCCCCTGGAAAACTAGAAGACAAAATAATCCCTGCACACCAGGAGGCCCCCATCAAGGGCTGGCTGTGCTCACATTCTGTCTCCTGGCAGGGTTTGTGACTCATTTTGAAACCCTGACTTGGAGCAAACGATAAGCCTGAGGACAGAGTGCATTTTATGAACTCTTAAACACTATTTTTCTTGTAGTTTACATGAACTTATTTTAATTGAAAATGGATTTTTAATGGTTTTCCTTGCCACAACAACAAAAAAAGGGCTGCTGTTGCCATTATCAAAGGAAACGGATGGCATATTTTGCTTTGATTTGTCTGCATTAGTTTTTGTTAAACAAAACAAAAGCTAAACTAAACTAACAACCTTCTTGGCATGTAAGTAAGATAAGATATGTCCCACGTAGTTCTGAGGGCTTGGAATTTTCCACTTGGAAAACTGAAAACATCTAGTGTCGTTAGGATGAGGGTGAGGCTTGGTCAGTTCCTGTGCCCAATATTTTTGGTGCAACAGCAGCTCTTCTATGCAAATCCTGCATCTCCCAAAATATGACTGTACCCAAGGCTGTGGCTGAGTAGTTTTGAATGACCCTGGAGTACATTTGAGTAATAGGATCGAAGATATTGTCACCTGGGTATGTGCTGGCAGTGAGGTGGTGTGGTATGAGTGTGATCCTTGTAGTAACCCCAAAGTATTATCATTCCTAATCTTACAAATGGAGAAAATTGAGACTCAGAAGGTTTGCATAATTTATGTAAGATTATAAATAAAGTACATTACTCTACTCTAGTCAGGACCAGAACTCAAATTTTTAACACCAATTCAGTTGATGTGATTGTTTTTGTTTGTTGGTTTTAAAAATAAATCTCTCAGCAAAGGCTGTGCTTGTTTTTGATCACCATTGTGTCCTCAGCACACAGAATAATATTTAGCAAATAAGGGTTGCTTTATAAATATTTGTCAAACAGATGTCTTTATCAAGCTATAAATGGGGTTTGAATTTGATTTGGGTAGAGAATCTGGGAAAGTCAAGGTGAGGGGATTTTTTTCCTTTTGCAGCAACATGGGGAAAATTCAGATTAATGTTTTCTTTAGCTGTGCCTTTAATTACTTTCTGTTTTACACCTAAATAGTTATAATAAATTAGTTCTGAAAATACATAATGAAGGACATATTAAGACTTAGAAGGACTTTAGCCCTATTCAGGAAATCCCAGGTCACCTAAAAGCTCAAGACTTGCTTGCTAGAGCATTGTTTTTCAGATAATTCATATGACTTAATTATTTCTCTGAGTGTAATTTTAGGGGAAAAATGTTTTTTAAATGAACTGTTTTCATCAGACATAAACCAGATATGCTGCTTCCTACACAGAGATGAATTTAGCAAAAACGGTAAGCCTTGTGTTTACAGATGCTATGATATATGAGATACATTTGTCTACCTGAGGTTATTTTGAACCCCTCACCATTGTTTTAACCTATAGATGCAAAGACCCTGCCTTTTATCACTGAATGCTTCAGTGTATGAAATACTAACCTTTTGGGCAAGAGTTTCTTTTCTTGTTGTCATTCTCTTCTTTACATTTTCAAGTGAAATTTCCAAACTTTCAGAAATGACCAGATTGACAAGGAAACACATTTGAAAATCTGTCACACTTGACTTTAATTAGTTGGTCTGTGGGTGCTCAGTTGCTCAAAGGAAGAAAGATCCATGATCATTATTTTAAACTTTGCAGATCAATGAAGGCTTCATTCCTCAGGCTGGGTTGGGACAGGCAGTCACAAGGCATTGACGTTTTTATAATAATCTTTATCCCCCAGTGCATCAGAGAGTTCTGTAAAAATTAATGAATTGATTTTGGAAATTTATTTCATTCAATAAAAGATACACTTCATTGAAAATTAAATGCATTCAAAACAAATTCATTAAAAGACACAAATATTTTATTATCCACAATTGTTCATCCATAACTGTAAAATAGAAGTTTAGAAGTGTTAGAGAAGTAGCATATACGAAATACAATTGTTATAAAGATATTATATGTACATAAACACATATACTTAAATAAGAATTTGACATGGATTTATAATACATTTCTAATAAATTTAATTCTAATTAATAAAATTATAATCAACTATAATAATTATAATTAATAATTAATATATAATAAAATAGATTCAATACATCTGATTATATAAAAAATTTAATTCTAATAAACTTTACTCTTACAAAGATGGTGATGATTACTGCTTTCATTATCATTAACACAGAACCTCCTGACACTATATGTATAATGCAATGAAAGACACCTTTCAAACTGACCGGTCAATTTGAAAATTTGTAAAAGTTAAAATTCTTCAAGTTAGTATTTTTTTAAAAAAATTGTTTTATTCAGCAAAAAAGCAGTGAGTCCACAAACTAAAATCTGTGGCAGTAGCCACAATGAGGAATACTGAGTAGCATTTTTATGAATTATGTTACTGCATATACTTCTGTTCTAAAAGTAAACCTTGTTTCTAAAAGAAAAGCCTGTTCATTTATTCAGCAAATATTTACTGAGTCCTTAGCCTGTGCCACGTGCTGTACTAAGCACCCAGGCTACAACAGTGGGAAAACAGCCCTCAAAGAGCTTACAGTCTAGTTGGGGAGACAGATATTGATCAAACGCATAAATACGATTACAATTCTGACTAGTGTTTTGAAGAAGTGACATTTAAACTTTCACCTGAAAGATGAAAGTACATTACTCTAGTCAGGACCAGAACTGAAATTTCTCTTTTAACACCAAGTGACGGGGCAGGGAAGATAAGGCATCTTGGAAAAACAAAACAAAACAAATAACAACAACAACAACAAAAAAAAAACCAGAAGTTTCCCTGGGGAAAATTAGGCTGGTCAAGATGAGCAAGACTGATAACGTGGCTAGCTTTCACTGATGGGGAGAATGACAAGAGATGAAACTGAAGAAACCTCTAGTGGCCATTGTTCAGGGCCCTGTAGGCCAGTGAAGCATTTTTACCTTTGTTCTAAAAGCACTGAGAGGTAATTGAAACATTCTAAGCAGGAGATTGACATGAAATAACAAGTCAAGGTCAGCACATTGCGGGTTACTGAACTCAATAGTATGACCTGCAAAAGAACTCCTCAGCATTTCCAACTCTTAAATCTTTTTCTTTAAATCTTTTTAAAACCAGTTCTTAATGTCAGCATATCAGAAGACGACCTCTGGTTCTCACATCTCTTCACTCTTGTGGCTTCTTTGGAGGAGGGAGGTTTTCTGATTCCTGTAGGCTTCCCTGTTTCTCTTCTAAGAATCCTGTAATCAGTTTGAAGATGCCTTTCCTCAGAAGAGCTTCACATTCCAGAGGGGCTTTGAGTTCTCACATGCCAAATTTGGGACCTGCTGTTGTACCAACTTACTTTAGATACTGCAGTGGGAAAAGGATACTCAGATATTTGCCACAATTATGTGCCCAGGAAACAAAGCCATTCCAAGAATACTTCCCCAAATGCCTCATCACCAGTCTTGTCTGACAGCACCAGGACGTTATTATCCCCCTCCTTTCTGTCTTTGGAATTGTGAAAGTTGGAAAGAAATCCTGCAAACTCATTTTTATATCACAACTGTATTATGCCCAGGTGTTAATCCCCAGCTCTCAGAATCCCTTACTGAAGCAGTGAATTGACAGGCTGTCACTCAGTGATTATTGAATGCAACACCACTACAGAGAGACAAGCACTCTTCTCATCATTCTACATGCACTAATTTAATCCTCATTATTATGCCCACTTTATAGATGGTAAAACTGAGGCTTAGAGTGATGACCAACTTGCTCATAATAAATGGAGCTTAAACATGAACAGAAACAGTCTTGCTCTAGAACTGACAGTAGTGCTATGAATTTTTTTTTTTATTTCATTTATCTTGAAATGATTCTCCTGGTAGTCAGTGAGGTCTTGCAAGCTATCAGAGTCTAATCCACACTATAAATCCAGCATCTGCCAAGCACAGTGGCTCAGGCCTGTAATCCCAGTGCTTTGGGAGGCTGAGGCAGGAGGATTGCTTGAGTCCAGGAGTTCGAGGTTACAGTGAGCTATGACTATGCCACTGCACTGCAGCATGGGTGATAGAGTGAGACACTGTCTCTAAAAAAGAAAAAATCCAACATCTAATGAAAAGAAAGATTAAAGAATGGTGGGGGGACATTTTTAACATCACAGTAACTATATAATCACATCCTTCTATACTAAAGTAGACCATTCTATAAATAGATGTTAAAATGTTAATACACAAATTCAAAGGGAATTTATCTCTTCAGATTACATAACTCACTTAGAAATATTTTCCTTCATGATACTCGTGGATAATATTAAAATTTCCACTAGTAACATCTTGGCTATAAAGACAGGTAAGGGTAATATGAATGAATTAAGTCTTTTTTAGACTCTCACAGCAATCTGAGAAGTTTCAAAGGAAGACAATGAGCTCTTTATTTATAGGTGAAGAAAATACAAGTTTCAATGTCTCAGGAGCCTTTGGATGGAACTAATATTAGATTCTTCTTTGCATGAGAAATTTTTTTTAAAATTTCTTTAATTGGACAAACCTTTATTTGCATATAAAGTCAAGCTTAGACTCCACAGCATGTCAAAGGAAGTCCTTAATGATCTGGCCAAAGACCTTTTCTGCTTCTTCTCAACTGTAGTCAGTCCCCCACATCTCCAGGGCCCCTGCTCTCCGGTCCCCACGTCCTTCCTAGTTGCATCATCTCTTTCATGCCCATATGCTTTTGCATGTGCTGTTCCCTTTTCTTATGATACCTTCCTTCACCTTCTTTGGAACCCCTTTCTCTTTATCTTAAGAGGGCCTAGGCATGACCAAGTTCAAATAGCCTCTGTTTTGTGAAATGGTCCTTAAATTCCTCCTTAATTTCTCCCAAGTAAAATGAATGATTTTATCTACTGGGCTCCCATAAAATCCTATGCCCACTTCTATTGTACCATATCATATTGTCATGGTGGGTTTAAGTCTATTTTGCTTCTTAAACTTTGAGCCACCTGAGCCCAGGCAATTGGAGTTCAATGAATGTGTTGTTTTCCCTTTGGATCCTAGGGATTGTGGTAGGTACAGGGGATGTATTAATGGATACAATATGATATTTTAATGGGCAGGTACTGGTAAAAATTGGCATGGAAATGGATAATCACAATGTTATGTGCTATGTGCACTCACAGAACTATGCTTAAGAGGCATAAAACATAAAGAAAAAGGATCTTCACTCAGATTTGGATGGGAGGGGTTGAGATAATGCCCAGGCCAAATCTTAAATGGTAGGGAGCAATTGGCCAAGAAAGGTATTGGAAGAAGACAGGCCTGAAAAAAATACATAAGCATGAAACCGCAGGGCATGTTTGGGGGAAAATACAAGCATTTCAGTGTCACTGGAGAACAAATGAACAGGAAGTAGCAATAAATGAGGTTGAGGAGGAGATGGCAGCTGATATGGGAGAGACAGGAAAAACTCATACACACTGCTGAAGAGTTGGGTATATCTTGCAGGTGAAGGATGAATTTGTAGCTGTTCATGAAGAGGAATAATAATGCTCAAATTAATTTGAGAAACATTGTCCTGACTGTGGTGTAGATAACACACAGAAAAGGAACATAGGCACAAGACTGCAGTAACATCTCTCCAGGAGAGATGAGGAAAGTCTAAACTCTGAAATGGCCCTAGGGAGTTACAAGTAGCACCACTGATGCACAATACATCTTTGTTAGATGAATGCATGGATGGATGAATGGAGGGATAGAAAGATAGGTGATTTAAATAAAGTTTAACCAGTTTTTCTTTGCTATGATCCAAATGTTTGTGTCTCCCCAAATTCATATGTTGAAATCCTAACCTTCAAGATGATGGCATTAAGAAGTGAGGACTTTGGGAGGCGATTAGGTTGTGAGGGCAGAGTCCCCATGAATGAGATTAGTGCCCTTGTTAAAGAGGCATGAGGGATCTTGTTTGCCCTTCCACCATGTGAGATACAATGAGAAAACTCCACTTATGAATCAAGAAAGGAGCCCTCACCAAACACCAAATCTACTAGCACATTGATCTTGGACTTCTAAGCCTCCAAAACTTTGAGAAATAAATTTCTGTTGTTTATATACTACCCAGATTATGGTATTTTGTTATAGCAGCCCCAAACAGACTAAGATAGTCTTATACCATAAAAATTGTTACATTGGTGGCATTTTATTACCACCAGAGTCATCTTTCAGTTCATTCTTATTATCTGTCCAACACCAAGTATAACCAGCAACGTCCTAATTAGCTGTACATCATACATTATCAATGGCAAAAAAACAAAAATTGGTTCTTCAGACAGCAAACAAAAAATATTTTCTTTTTACATGTAATGCACAGATATATAAACAGTCATACAATATATCTGTAGTATTAAAATTTCATGGAGGAGGAGGACAAATAGAAAAACAATATTCAAAAAAGCTCCTTGGGAGGTAATAATGATAAAAGATTAAGAAATGCTGTTCTAAATAATTGTTGTAACTTCAGTAGCATTTGCTAGTTTTAATCCAGTACAGTGAGTCTTTTTGTTTAACATAATTCTACTTGAGACTGTCTGAGTATTTGAGATTTAACTTGGCATTATTGCTTGTTTTGTCTCTGGTATCATATTGACTTTAGGAAAGTATGCCTGAAGAGAAAATAGAAATATTCCCATGACTCAGAGGAATGATATTTTAAATGTAATATTCATATTTCATCTAAGGACTACAAGTTATTTTGAAACAATGTTTCATCAATTCTCAAAGCAATCTATTTTATGGGGAAACAAAAAAGAACACTCTTGTGTTCTAACCTCTCCCTGTGGGGATAACAATTAGTTGTTCTAAATTCAGGCCTAGAAATTTTAACTTCTGAGTAACAGACGGCATCTGAAGTGCTGTTTCCATGATAATCAAGGTTCTGAGATGTGAATTTGGTTGCTCAGGAACCTCCCATGATGTAGTACCCAAGGGATCTGCTGAACAAGCTACTCAGTTAAGGCTAACACAGAATCAATACTGGCCTCAGCATCACACTTATCTACTCCGCCTCTCACCTCTCAAGGTGAGTGAGTCTGTTGAAAAATCATTCTTCCCAGGAAATACACTGGTTGTGATACTATTTCCAAAGAGCATTGGTCTCATATATGCAAAGGTGATGCCACAGGCACAGCAGACCCACTTCATCTGTTCTAGCAAGGCCAGAAGAGAAAGTTATGGGTTCAACCAGAGTGGCTGCACACATACTGTCACAGTATCTGTCGTTCTAATGAACTTGAATACACTCATGTCTGTGTATTCAGACATGGGATCCAGATTGTCCATTTTAAGATAGAATTATCTTCTAAAACTATTGCTGTGGGGACCAAATGTCTCCACCTGCTACTCTATTTCCTAAAGGCATTGGGCCATTTAGGTCCACATTATGCTAGTTTAGAAACAACTGAGTCCTCCTCTATCTGGGTCTTACAGGAAAATGTATATGCTGAAATTATGGATCAGGATTTTTAAGGTACTAGCCAGGGATTAGTGTAGCTCAAGGCCGTTGACCCAGTGTTGTCTGAATGGGCTGAATTTCTTTAGACTAGATATACTTTCTGAGATCTGGGGAAATGCACATTTATCGCACTCCCTGCTTCAATCTCACTCAGCTCTTCTTAGTTTCCAAAAGGAGCATGGCTTCCTTCTTTTCTTGATTTTCATGACACTATATGCTCCTGATTTTCCTCCTACTTCTATATCTACTTCTGATTGCCTTCTATGGAATCCATTTTCCTGCCCATCCCTTAAATGCTTCTGATTTTTTCTCTTTTCTTCCTCCTCCTCAAAATCTTTCTAAGTGATCTTATCCATGTTCACAGCTCCAGCTATTCTCTGTTTGTGATGACTTCTGACCAGCTCTCTGTCCTGCATATAAGATCTGTACTTACCTGCCACTTGAGATCTCAACTCATATGTTCCAAAGTCACCTCAAAATCAACATATATCAGACTGAACTTATCATGCTTGCTAGAAAGCCTTCACTCCTGTCTTTCCAAGATGAGTGAATGATGTCCACCTGCCAGAATACTTCTAGAAATCTAGGCATAAATCATGGCCCCTTTCTTCCTCTCCTTCTACATCCAGTTTCATATCAGATGTTATTTTAGATGACATCTAGATTTCAGGTATCTTTCAGATATATATATACACTGCTGCTACTGCAATTCAA
Source organism: Nomascus leucogenys (assembly GCF_006542625.1). NCBI lineage: Eukaryota > Metazoa > Chordata > Mammalia > Primates > Hylobatidae > Nomascus > Nomascus leucogenys. Next base: position 38,178,851 of record NC_044386.1, on the reverse strand, counting down.
GCAACCACTATCTTTGGTCTGGATTACTTCAGCAGCTCCTAATTGCGATTTCTGCCCCTAGTGTTGCTCTCTCCCATCACTTGTCTACACTGAAGGCAAACTAATCTCTAAATCACTAATCTAATCATAGTATCCCCCCAGCTAACAGTTTTCAGTTGCTATGTATTTCTTTTCTTTTTATTTTTCATTTTTGTGGGTATATAGTAGGTGTATATATTTATGGGTACATTAGATGTATTGATAAAGGCATGCAATGTGAAATAAGCTTACTGTGAAGAAGGGGGTATCCATTCCCTCAAGCATTTGTCCATTGAGTTGCAAACAATCCAATTACACTTTTTAAGTTATTTTAAAATGTATAGTTATTATTGACTATAGTCATTCTGTTGTGCTATCAAATAGATCTCATTTCTTCTTTCTAACTTTTTTTTATACTTACTAACCACCTCACCTCATCCATAGCTCTCCCACTATGCTTCCTAGTCTCTGGTAACCATCCTTCTACTCTCCGTGTCCATGAGTTCAATGTTTTGATTTTTAGATCCCATAAATAAGTGACAACATGTGATATTTGTCTTTCTGTACCTGGCTTATTTCACTTAACATAATGATCTCCAGTTCCATGCATGTCGTTGCAAATGACTGAATCTTATTCCTTTCTGTGGCTGAATAGTACTCCATTGTGTATATGTACCACATTTTCATTTTTCTTTTCTTTTTTTTTAGACAGAGTCTTGTTCTGTCGCCAGGCTGAAGTGCAGTGGTGCGATCTCAGCTCACTGCAACCTCCGCCTCCCGGGTTCAAGCAATTCCCCTGCCTCAGCCTCCTGAGTAGCTGGGACTACAGGTGTGCATCACAACACCCAGCTAATTTTTTGTATTTTAGTAGAGACGGGGTTTCACCATGTTGGCCAGGATGGCCTCGATCTCCTGACCTCATGATCTGCCCACCTCGGCCTCCCAAAGTGCTGGGATTACAGGCGTGAGCCACCACGCCCAGCCACATTTTCTTTATCCAGTCATCTGTTGGTGAACATTTAGGTTGCTTCCAAATCTTAGGTATTACAAACAGTGCTGCAACAAACATAGGAGTGCGGATATCTCTTCAATATACTGATTTTCTATCTTTTGTGTATATACCCATCAGTGGGATTGCTGGATCACATGGTAGCTCGATTTTCAGTTTTGTGAAGAACCTCCAAACTGTTCTCCATAGTGGTTGTACTAATGTACATTCCCACCAACAGTATACGAGGGTTCCCTTTTCTCCATGTCCCCTCCAGCATTTGTTATTGCCTGTTTCTGGATATAAACCATTTTAACTTGGATGACATGATTTGCATCTCTCTGATAATCAATGATGTTGAGCATCTGTTCATATGTCTGTTTGCCATTTGTATGTCTTCTTTTGAGAAATGTCTGTACAAATCTTTTGCCCATCTTTTAATTAATTAGCTTTTTTTCTATAAAGTTGTTCAAGTTCCTTATATATCCTGGTTATTAATCTCGTGTCAGATGGGTAGTTTGAAGATATTTTCTCCCATTCTGTGGGTTGTCTCTTCACTTTGTTGATTGTATCCTTCACTGTGCAGAAGCCTTTTAATTTGATGTGATCCCATTTGTCCATGTTTGGTTTGGTTGCCTGTGCTTATGGGGTATTGCTCAAGAAATTTTTGCCCAGACCAATGTCCTGGAGATTTTCCCCGAAGTTTTCTTATAGTAGTTTCATAGTTTGAGGTCTTAGATTTAAGTCTTTAATCCATTTTGATCTGATTTTTGTATATGGTGAGAGGTGAGAGATAGTGGCCAAGTTTTATTCTTTTGCATATGGATATCAAATTTTCCCAGCACCATTACTGAAGATACTGTCTTTTCCCCAGTGTATGTTTGTGGCACCTTTGTCAAAAATGAGTTCACCGTAAATGTGTGAATTTGCTTCTGTATTTATTATTTTCTGTTGGTCTATGTGTCTGTTTTTATGCCAGTGCCATGCTGTGTTAGTTAGTATTTCTCTGCAGGATAATTTAAAAGTAATGTGATTCTTCCAGTTTTGTTCTTTTTGGTTTGGGTAACTTTGGCTATGCTGGGTCTTTTGTGGTTCCACATAAATTTTAGGGTTGCTTTTTCTATTTCTGTGAAGAATATCATTAGTATTTTGATAGTAGATTGCATCAAATCTGTAGACTGCTTTGAGTAGTATGGACATTTTAACAGTATTGATTCTTTCGATCCATAAACATGGAATATTTTTCCATTGTTTCTGGTGTCCTCTTTCATCAGTGTTTTACAGATTTCATTATAGAGATCTTTCACTTTTTTGGGTTAATTCCTAGGTACTTAATTTTATGTGTGGCTATTGTAAATGGGATTGCTTCTTTTATTCTTTTTTCACATTGTTCACTGTTGGCATACAGAAATGCTACTGATTTTTGTATGTTGACTTTGTATACTGCAAATTTACTGAATTTATCACTTCTGTTTTCTTACAGTCTTTATGTTTTTTCAAATATAAGATCATATCATCTGCAAACAAGGGGCATTTGACTTTCTTTTCAATTTGGAAGCATTTTGTATCTTTCTCTGGTCTGATGGGTCTAGCTAGAAATTCCAGTACTATTTTGAATAACAGCAGTGACACTGGGCATCCTTGTCATGTACCAGATCTTAGAGGAAAAGCTTCTAGTTTTTCCTCATTCAGTATGATACTAGCTGTGGGTCTGTTGTATATGGTTTTTATTATGTTTAGATATGTTCATTCTATTTCCAGTTTTTTAAAAGATTTTTTTATAACGAAGGGATGTTGACTTCTGTCAAATGCTTTTTCAGCATCAATTGAGATGATCATATGGTTTTCATTCTTCTTTCTGACGTGATGTATCACATTAATTGATTTGTGGCCAGGCGCGGTGGCTCACGCCTGTAATCCCAGCACTTTGGGAGGCCGAGGCAGGTGGATCATGAGGTCAGGAGATCGAGACCATCCTGGCTAACACGGTGAAACCTCATCTCTACTAAAAATACAAAAAATTAGCCAGGCATGGTGGCGGGCGCCTGTAGTCCTAGCTACTCGGGAGGCTGAGGCAGAAGAATGGTGTGAACCCGGGAGGCAGAGCTTGCAGTGAGCCAGCTTGCACTCCAGCCTGGGTGACAGAGCAAGACTCCGTCTCAAAAAAATAAAAAATAAAAAAACCAAAGCATTAATTGATTTGCATATGTTGAACCACCCTTGCATCCCAGGAATAAATCCCAATTGGTCATGATGAATGGTCTTTCTAATGTATTGCTGAATTAAGTTTGCTAGTGTTTTGTTAAGAATTTTTACATCAATATTCATCAGCAATATTGGCTTGTAGTTTTCTTTTTTTTTGTTTTTAGATGTGTCTTTGGTTTTGGTATCAGGGTAATACTGGCCTCATAGAGTGAGTTTGGAAATATTCCCTCCTCCTCTATTTTTCAAAATAATTAGAGTAGGATTGCTATTAGTTTTTCTTTAAATGTTTAGTAGAATTATTCAGCAGTGACGCCATCAGGTCTCGGGATTTTCTTTACTGGGAGACTTTTTATTATGGCTTTGATCTCATTACTTGTTATTGGTCTGTTCAGGTTTTGAATTTTTTCTTAGTTCAATCTTGGTAGGTTGTATGTGTCTAGGAATTTGTTCATTTCTTCTAGGTTTTCCTATTTATTGGCATGTAGTTGCTCACAGTAGCCACTAATGAACTTTTGAATTTCTGCAATGTCAGTTGTAATGTCTCTTTTCCATTTCTGATTTTATTTATTTGGATGTTCTTTTTTTTTCTCAGTATGGCTAAAGGTTTGTCCATTGTGCTTAACTTTTCAACAAATGACATTTTTGTTTTATTGAACTTTTGTATTTTTTTCATTTCAATTGCCTTTATTACCACTCTGATCTTTATTATTTTTCTTCTACTAATTTTGGGTTTGGTTTGTTCTTGGTTTTCTAGTTTTTTAAGATGCATCATTAGGTTGTTTATTTGAAGTTTTTTCTCTTTTGGGACATAGGCACTTGTAGCTATAAACTTCCTTCTTAGTACTGCTTTTGCTGTATCCCATAGGTTTTGGTGTGTTATGTTTCCATTATTATTTGTTTCAAGAAATTTTTCGATTTCCTTCTTAATGTCTTCATTGACCCACTGGTCATTCAGGAGCATACTGTTTAATTTCCACGTAGTTGTATAACTCTCAAAATTCCTCTCGTCATCAATTTCTAGTTATATCCCATTGCGGTAAGAGAAGATGTTTGATATTACTTAGATTGTTTTGAATGTTTTAAGATGTTTTGTGACCTAAAATATGGTCTATCCTTGAGAATGATCCATGTGCTGAGGAAAAAAATGTGTATCCTGAAGCTCTTGGATGAAATGTTCTGTAAATATCTATTAGATCCATTTGGTCCATACTGCAGATTAAGTCTGATGTTTCTTGATTTTCTGTCTGGAAGATCTGTTCAATACTGAAAGTAGGGTGTTGAGGTCTCTGGCTATCATTGTTTTAGGGCCAATTTCTCTCTTTAGCTCTAAAAATATTTATTATATGTATCTGGGTGCTCCAGTGTTGACTGCATATATACTTACGATTGTTATATCCTCCTGCCGAATTGAACCCTTTATCATGGCACAGTGACATTATTTGTCTCATCTTACAGTTTTTGTCTTTAAATTTATTTTGTCTGATATAAGTATAGCAACTCCTGCTTTTTTTGTTTGTTTGTTTGTTTGCTTGTTTCCAGTGGCATGGAATCTTTTTCCAGCCCTTTATTTTCGGTCTATGTGTGTCTTTACAGGTGACATGTGTTTCTTGTAGGCAATAGATCATTGGGTCTTGTTTTCTCATCCATTAAGACAGACTATGTCTTTTGATTGGAGAGTTTAGTCCATTTACATTCAATGTTGTTATTGATAAGTAAGGACTTACTCCTACCATTTTGTTATATGTCTTCTGGTTGTGTTGTGGTCTTCTCTTCCTTTTTTGTTTCCTTCCTGTCTTCCTCTAGTGAAGTTGACTTTCCCTGGTGATAGGATTTAGTTCTTGCTTCTTATTTTTTGTGTATCCATTGCATGTTTTTGGTTTTAGGTTACCAGGAGGTGTGCAAATACTATCTTATAACTCATTATTTTAACTTGATAACAACTTTACAGTATTTGCATAAGTAAACAAAAAGTAAACTAATAAAAATATGCCTTAACTTTATCCCCCCACTTTTCAACATTTTGTTGTTTCTACTTATATTTTATTGTACTGACTGTGCCTTGAAATTTTGTTGTAGTTTTTATTTTTGATTGGTTCATTGTTTAGTCTTTCTACTGAGGATAAGAGTAGTTTACATACCACAGTGACAGTGTTAGAATATTCTTTGTTTTTCTGCGTACTTACCATTACCAGTAGGTTTTGTACCTTCTACTGATTATTTATTGCTCATTAATGTCCTTTTCTTTGTGATTGAAGTACTCCCTTTACCATTTCCTGTGGGGCGGGTCTGGTATTGATGAAATTCCTTGGCTTTTCTTTATCTGGGAAAGTCTTTATTTCTCCTTCATGTTTAAAGGATATTTTTGCCAGATATCCCACTCTAGGGTAAAAGTTTTTTTCCTTCTGCACCTTAAATATGTCATGCCATGCTCTTCTGGCCTTCTTGTGTTTGGATATTAGTATCTTTCTCTAAGTTTGGGAAGTTCTCTGTTATTATTTCTTTGAATAAACATTCTACCCTTATGTCTTTCCTTTGTACTTATGTAAGGCCAGTAACTCTTAGATTTGCCCTTTTCAGCCTATTTTCTGCATCCTGTAGGCATGCTTCATTGTTTTTTATTCTTTTTTCTTTTGTCTCCTCTGTATATTTTCAAATACCCTGTCTTCAAGGTCACTATTTCTTCTGCTTGATCCATTCTGCCATTAAATGACTGATGCATTCTTTAGTATACCAATAGCATTTTTCAGCTCCAGAAAATTTCTGCTTGACTCTTTTTAATTATTTTAATATCTTAATTGAATTTATCTGATAGAATTCTGAATTCCTTCTCTGTGTTGTTTTGAACCTATTTGAGTTTCCTTAACACAGCTACTTTGAGTTCTTTGTCTGAAAGGTCACGTATCTCTGTTTCTCCAGGATTGGTCCCTGGTGCCTTATTTAGTTCATATGGTGAGGTCACCTTTCCCCAGATGGTGTTGATGCTAGTTAGATATTCTTCAATGTCTGGACATTAAAGAGTTAGGCATTTATTCTAGTCTTTGCTGTCTGAGCTTATTTGTAGCCATCCTTCTCAGGAAGGCCTTCTGGAAATTTGAAAAGACTTGGGTATTGTGATCTAAACTGTATCTGCTTTAGGGGGCACCACAAGACCAGTAATGCTGTGATTCCTGACGACTTGTACCACCTTGATGGCCTTGGTCCAGATATGGGAGAATTCTCTAAGTTACCAGGCAGAGATTTGTTCTCTTTCCTTACTTTCTTCCAAACATACAGTCTCCCACTCCATTTTGAACCACCTGAACCTATGGATGGAATGACACAAGCACCTCTGTGGCCACCACCACTATGACTGAGCTGGGTCACACCTGAAGCCAGCAAAGTACTGGGTCTCACGCAGGGCCTGCTGTAACCAGTCCCTGGCTATTGTATATGGTTTCTCAAGGCCCTGGGGCTGAACAATCAGCAAGTGGCAAAGCCAGCCACGTCTGTATCCTTCCTTTCAGAATGGCATGGTCCCTCAAGCCCTGGGTGGGTCCAGAAGTGCCATCTAGAGTCAGGGAGTAGAGCCAAAAACCTTAGAAATCTATCTGGTATCCTATTACATTGCAGCTGAACTGGCACTAAAAACACAAGACACAGTCCTTACCAGTCTTCCCTGTCCTTTCCAAAGGTACAGGAGCCTCACCCTATAGCCACCACCACCCTAGCCATGATGAGTACTTCCAGACTACCACTGATGTTCCCTTAAGGTCCAAGATCTCTTAAGTCTGCTTCTGGTGGATGCTGCCTAGCCTGGGACTCACTCTTCAGGGCAGTGGGCTCCCTCTGACCCTGGGCAGGTCCAGAAATGCCATCCAACAGTGAAGTCCTGGAATCAGAGACCCTAAGAGTCTGCTTGGTGCTCTACCCACCATGGCAGTGTTGGTACCTAAGGTGCAAGACAAAGTCCCCTTTACTTTTCCCTCTGCTTTTCTCAACAAGAAGAAGTTTTGTCCCACAGCCACCATAGCTAGTAATATGCTGAGTCTTACTTGCCAGCAAGTCTCAGAGGTTCACCCAAGACCCAAGATATAGTACCTGGATATCTCTGCTGGTTATCTGGGGCCAAGGGCTCTTCAGTTAGCAGGTGATGAATGCTGGTAGGTCTACATCCTTTTCTTCAAGGCAGCAGGTTCCCTTCTGGCCCAGGCTGTGTCTAGAAATGTTATCTGGGAGCTAGGGCCTGGAAGGGGGACCTCATGACTCTGACTGGTACCCTATCCTGCTGTGGCTGAGCTGGTATCCGAGAGGCAAGAAAAAGTCCTCACCATTCTTCCCCCTCTTCTCCCAAGTGGAAGAAAGGGGTCTCTTTTTAAACCATGAGCTGTACAGCCTGGGTTTAGGGGAGAGGTGATGCCAGCACTCCCTTGGTTACCTAAGCTGATGTCTCAATAGGGAGTTGCCTAAGAGTTGCAGTTCTTATGACCTAGACTGCCTTTCAAATTTACTTGGAGACACAGAACACTGTAGCCCTCTGTGGTGAGATTTGCAGGCACTCAAGTTCTGACTGCTGGGATCTGTGATTCCTCTCTGGCTAGGCCTGGTTTAAATATTCCCTGTGTGACTGGGCGTCCGCTGAGTTGGGTCTGGTTTTCATTTCTGCTCTAGCAGGACAGCACTGAGTTTAATGCCTCACAATTACTGTATTCTCCCTTGCCCAGAGCCCAGAGATGCTCTCCACAACAGGCCATTGCTGGTGGAGGTTGAGAGGGATGGTGTCAGTGATTCAGGACTGTTTATTCTATTTCTTCTGTGGCATTTTCAGCGATATAAAGTTAAATCCAGGTACTAAAGATACTCATCTGATTTTTATTTCTTATAAAGGTGTTTTTTGCTATGTAGATAGTTGTTAACTTGGTATCCTGGCAGGAAGGACAATGACCTTGCAGGGGTATGCGGAGCCTTCTGTTCCACCATCTTGCTCAGCCTCCCAATTCAGTTGTTATGTATTTCTCAAGGCCCTCTATTGTCTGAGCTTTTTTTTTTTCTCTTTAACGTCTTTCAACACTACCTTACCTTTTTTATACAACTTCCTCTAGGTTTTTAAACTTTCCTCCCCTTTTTCCCTTTTCTCTCCCTCTCCCTCTCCATTTCATCCAGGAATTTAATGTTCACAGGTATTTCCCTCAAACTTTCTTTGTTAATACACTATCATGTCTCTGGCCTGTTCATTTATCCTTTTGTCATGGAAACTTCCCTTCCTGCCCTGCCCAAGTTATAGTAGTTCTCATTCCAATACGCTGTCAGAAGATGCTGGACATCATCATTAACATCACCTGTATCTGTCTGCCTGCATCTATTGCTCCTAAGCACACACCATGATTCTGTCAGTGAATGAAAAATTGGTATTTCCTCTGCCTGAAAGTGCATTGCACCATCCTCCATCTACCATTCTCACCTTTATCCAGCTAAATCTTCCTAATCCTTCAATATTTATTTTAGGGAGCATTCTTCTGAAAGGTTTTCAGAAGATTTTCCTTGATTTTCCAGGCTATGCTATGTGACTCTCCACTATGATCTCATGGTGATGAATGAGCTCTTATAGTGAAAGTCAAATCACACCACTCCCTTGCTCAAGATACTTCAAAGGCCCCCTATTTTACTCAGAGTGAACATCAAAACTTTTAAAATGGCCTAATGTGCCCTATAGAATCTGCCCCCTTTTCCTCATTATCCTCATTTTTTTACTACTCTCTTCTTTTCTCCAAGCTTAAGCATGCTACCCCTTTAGTGCCATGGCAATAGCTGGGATGCTTTCCCTAGATAGCCACATGACTAACTCCCTTGTCTCCTTCAAACCTTTGCACAAATGTCCCTTTATCACTGAGGCCTATTAAGCCACCCTATTTTAAAATGCAATCTGCATCACTCCTTCCCACCTACAGATTCCTAATCTTCCTTTCTTTGCTCCATTTTTATAGCACTTATTCCCTCCTATCAAACTACACATTTTTATGACTATTGTTTATTGTCTGTTTCTCCTTATGAAAATGTAAGCTCCACGGGGAAAGATATTTTTATCTGTTTTGTTCACTTGAATCCTCCGGGTGCCTACAGTGATGACTGGAACTTAATAGGTGCCCAGTAAATGTGTTTGAAGGAATGAGCCCTGATTATATTGTGCTACAATTTCTTCCTTGTCTGCCTATCCACCACCAAACTGTGTACTTTTTGAAGGCAGGGGATTTTACTATTATGTCTATTTACAATATCTTAGCACATTTCCTCATAATAGTGGGTTCATAACAAATGTTTGCTAAGTGCATGTATTCATCTCTGACCTCCCCAATCCATAGTTTTGCAGGGTTTGTGATGACACCATGTTAAATCAGAATACAAATGCAAGAATGTTGTTTTCTTAGTAGGGAAGCGTCATTATAAACTATCACAGTATCTGGGATCTGCCGAGATGAGGACTCCAGTACGGATCAATATAGTGAATATTTCTCCTGCAGAGTTTCTTCAAAGGTTAAGAAATCCCCAGAGTCCATTTGGCCTTTTCCCCTTCCTGTACCTATACGTGAAACATTTATTTTAATAAGCTAAAAACTAAAGGGAAGACTGAGAATTGTAGAGCTTGAAAAATAGTATCTTGCCTTCTGTGACTTTTCTTTTTGTTTCCTTTCTCAGAGCTCTTCCCGCCATGATGCAGTGGGTCCGCACGCAGAAGCCAGGAGAGAGTGGCATCAATATTGTCACTGCCGATTTTGTAGAACTTGGTGACTTTATCAGCACTGTCATAAAGCTCAACTATGTCTTTGATGAAGGAGAAGCCAACACTTGATAGCACTACTTGGAGTTTCCATGAATAAGATGGAGAAGGCTCATTGTATTAGGGCATATTATCTGTAAACACTCTGATCTTCCTATTCCACCGAGTCTCTGAAGGGAATAGGGCTAGTAGTGGGTGGGAAAAGGGGAAAACCTGTTTCTTCAGTGATTACAATCATACTCTTCATTACTATAAATATTTCATTTCCCATTTGATGAGCAAAATCTACTTCTAGTGTTAGGAATAAAAAAAAAAAAAAAGACCAGTAACTTTGTTTTTCAAAATTAGTCTTTGTAACATAGAATTCATGAGTGTTTACTTGATTAGGTTCTCTATTTCCAGCCTATGGCTCCTACACTGTCTATATCCTGTAACCTTTCTGCTCCCTCTCTTGCTTGCTCTTTCTAGTCAGATGCTGTATGGGAATCAAAACAATTGAATGCCCAACATTTTGTGTATTACATTGTTGTCTTAAAACTTACTTGTTTTGTGGGACTTGTTATAATACTCTATAGTCATCTGCAGTTGGGCAATCATAGCTAACTTTTGGTCATAGAAAATCTGCATCAAATCAGTTTCCATGCATCAGTAATACTGAAGGTCATAATCAGTGATTTTTGTTATATGAAAATAATAGTTTTTCACAGTATTTCTATTTAAGGCAGCTATAAATATAGGAGAAAAATGTTTTTGGAGAACTGTGAATGCCAACTTCAGAGGGAAAAATGGTTGAGGGGTGAAAGAGATGTATGGCATTTCAATTTGGCAATCTCTTAAATAATATTGCCCTGCAAGTACCCAGTAAATGGTAAGGTACAAGTGTGTTAAATTGAAAACTCTGAAAAGAACTCTTTAAAAAGCCCTCTTAATGATGCTCTTGATGAAAGAAAAGGAAGGAAGGAAGGAAGGAAGGAAGGAAGGAAGGAAGGAAGGAAGGGAAGGAGGGAGGGAGGGAAGGAAGGAAGGAAGGAAAGAAGGAAGGAAGCGAGGGAGGGAGGGAGAGAGGGAGGAAGGAAGAAAAAAAAGACTGCAAGCTTTCCTGCCAATTTGGGATTTTCAAATATTTAATTCTAAATTCCAGATTTTAAGGAAGATTTTTCAAGAAACTGCGAGTTTTTGACTTGAAGGAAAGAAAGAGGAAGGCTGGTAGAAGCAGTTAGAGCAATGCATTTGAAATTATGTCCATGAAGTCACAGGGATCTGTGAAATATCTTTAGGAAACTTGAAATCTATGAGGTCTGAGTGGACTTGTTTAAAATTGGCACTGACTCCTCACTTCTGAGTTTCATCCCATCCGAGGGATGAGATTAAGGCAGAGGCAAAAGTTTCACACAAAGTTTCTGCAACCTAACGTTTAATAGTCCGGGTCTATGGGGAAGAACAATGACACAGCTTGAGTGTTACTTCCTCCTTTGTGTCTTTGTGATATTTGACAACTCTAAAAAATAAAAAAAAAAACTTAGTAAGAGCACAATAATCCTTGCCTATGTACTTCACAGGAATATTGTGAGGTGTTTATACAATTAAAAAATTTGATGAAATTCTTACAATTATGAATTATTTTATTTTCATGTTTGGAAATAATCACACCCCAATAGTTTCCTAGGATAATACAGTCTATGCAAAGTAGGGTCATAGAGAAATAAAAGCATGCCCTCAGCTTTTAATGAACTTAAATGTAACACATACGGCTTAATCTCTTAGACTTAGATAAGGGAGTTCAATTCAAAACTATATATGGCAGGATCATAAATAATCAAGTTGATTTCAAGATTATAAATACTCATGATCAGAAAATAGTACTTATTAGCAATTAAAGGGAGGAAATGAAATTGTTTATACTGAAGAGAATGTTTATGAGGAGTTTGTAGGTAAGTGGTATACCAAATAGCATACATGTACACACAAAAATTTGTGTATACATTTGGGTTGTGTGTATACATCTTGCCATATACAATATACAAACATATGCCCATTCCTGTGATAGCATACAAATTCAAACATACACAAACACACACAGATATGGACACAGTACAATTCTTCTTTTCAAGTGAAGACACTGATAATATTAAATAATTTAATTTTAAGACTGAAACCCTTAATAATGTGTGAAAAAGAACAATAAAACCTTTGAGAGTAGAGTAGATGATCACATTAAAGTATTTTTGTAAAAGAATTCTAGTGTAGGACTTATTTTTAAAATATATTTCTTTTCTTCTTTCCATTTTCCCTTCCCTTGTAGTTTTATTATCTTTCTGTCTTTTACATCTGCTCTTTATGTGAAAATGTATATGAATCCTTTTCAAATGATTAGGACTATTGAAATGTATGTCCCGTAAATTTGGTTTCTGGGCAGACTTTCTCTCTAGCTGGCTATTCACTCATCCTTCAGGAGGATCTCAGCCAAGAATACTTGCAATGACACATGAATTTAATTTTATAAATATAATGGAAAACAGATTTTTCATCATATTATGAATAAAATATAGAGGTAACTATGTTGTATTTTCTTGAACCCAGATACTTTCTCATAGTGTTTGCTTAGAATTAACTCTGTCCTATTTGTCAACTGGGTGCTGGAAAAAAACAAACATGATGAAGATTTTGAATAATTGTGCAGTTTTTTAACTAGGGAAAGCTTTGTACTGCTGCTAATGATATGCACCCAGAAACCTTGTTAGACAAAAGGCACTTTCAAGCCAATGCTATGGTTTCCATGTGGACATACAGTGCCTATGTAGCAGGCACTGAGAGTAAATGGACTTGCCTTAATTTATAAAGGAGGGAAGAGGTAGAAGGGAACCATGGGTCCTCCAGCTAGAGGGGGAGTTTACTAAAAGGGAGTCCTTGGAAAGGGGAATGGAGAGAAGGCGCCTTTGACTGTCTTCTATCCATTAGCCCTGCCCTGGAGCACACTGGGGAAGCAGGCTGCGGGCCTTCCAAAAGTAAAAAATGGTGATATGCAATGGAAGCTTATCCTCAGCCTATGCACATTTGTCTCAGCTGGGCATTGTCTTTTCAGAGAGCTTGTAGCACAAGGGCTACGCATGGGCGCCAAGATGGCGGTAGATACATCTTGGTGCACTTTTTGTTTTGCTTGTTTCTTAAGACTATTTCACAAGTCCTGTGAGGCAAAAAACAAAACAAAACAAAACAACCAAACAAATACAATCTAACTTTTACCCAATCTACAGCAGGAAATCAAAGGAGTGGGTGGGATGAGAGAAAATATGCAAAGAGATCATTTTTAAGTTTACTTTCCTGTCTGTAATTTTCAAGGACTAATATAGCACATTTTTCTTCTGCCATTATCATTTATGTCTCCCTATTTACCACACAATCATGTAAATGCAGAGAATGAGGAGGCATCTTTTAAAAGCCTTAGGATATTCTATATGATGACCTCAATACTTACTTTCAGCCATACTGGGAAAACTTACTTTTCATGGAGTGCCACCTAACAGTGAATGTATTAGAGTACAAAATGTTTGCCATGCATACACCTGTATGTGCACATACACACATTATACACACCCACAGAATGCACATTTCACACACATACACTTATTATTCAAGTTGAAACTGCACTCGAATCAATCTGATTCTATTGCTATTTCAACTCTTAAAATCAATATCTCCATTAGTAGATATAAACGTAATTCAAATATTTAAATATTTAAGAGGAGAAAAGTAACGAGAAAACCAATGAAAAGTGAGACCATCAGAAATAGAAAATGCCTGGCACTAACAATCTATCTAAATTGTCAATTTCACTTCAAATTAGAGAATCCAAGATGGACTAGAACATAAATTACAAACACATACACACATCTTCACTTAAAGTTGTTTTAAGTTCTTTGAAGTTCTGACATATTTTTAGCCAGGGTTATTTGTTTAGGTTCTTCCTTGTTAAGATTCCAGACTGGAAAGTTGGAAGTCTCAGGAAATGCATGTTTCCATGAGTTTTTTAGTTTCACAGTTTTACAGATCCAACAACACAATCTTTTAATCTTTGGTCACTCAACCAAACAGGAGTTCCATAGGCAGAGTGCTCACACTTTGAATTGCTAATAGAAAATAATGCACAGTGTCCTCAGGATATGATAAACAAGGCTTTTAAGAGCATTTTATTTTACAGCACTTTAGTGTTTTCAGCTAGATTTCAGTGACACCATGGTGTAAATGCTGTATTTGCCATAACTTATTGGTGGCTCCTGTGTTACATACAGTTTTAAATAATGCTCTAAATTGTTTGTTTTCCCAATGATAATGATAAAATGTTCTGTAGAATTTGTAAAACATGTCAATTGAATCTGTTGAAAATTGTGTAATTGTTATTTCAATTGTGATACTATTTTGTAGGTATTAGTTTTAAATGTATATTTGTATGAGTCAAAAGTATGTGCTTGTATGTGGTATGTGTGTGTCAGTATATAATATCTTATCAAAAATGAAACTTATCCTAAAGAAAAAGGGCACATTGTGACCAGCCTTAATTTATTAACACTTTTTTGTTGTTCTTGCAATTTGGATTTAAAATTGAAACCGAAATTAAGTTTTTGTTAAAAATGGTGTCTTTTAATTTTGTGAGGAATGTGCTTTAGAACCTATCTCAGTTCCCACAAGCAAACTGTCCAGGTTGTGAGGCACCTCATTGCTTTTTGAAATGATCAAACATCAATTCATATATTAACTTCATCATCATACAGACTAATTTGTTTTCATCAGCAATAGAACCAGTACACCTCTAAAGTTGACCTTCCCAACATGGCGCCCATTTTTCTTTAATGATAAATTTTCCATGAAAAATTGTTTCTCCAAACCATTATGTTTTAAAATTCGATCTTCCCAAGTAAAATGAACTGCCTTGGTGTTAGGAGAGCTTTTAAAGGCTCATCCATATTAGGTGTCCAACATGGTTCTCTTCTCGAGAAAACAGGCATGCAACCCACATACTTTTCTGGTCTGCCCCACGTGCAGAATTAGTCTAGCAATAGAAAACTCATGACTGACAAGGATCTACACACGTGGTCATGCTTGAAGCAAAAATTCTGTGACCTTCTTTGGGCTTGGGATCTGAGTACAGAATATTAATTAACTTTCTTATTTCCTTTCTTTCTCCATCCTTAGTTATTCCTTTTCAATATTTAGAGTTGCCAGGTAAAATACAGGATATCCAGTGAAATTTAAATTTCAGATAAACAATATTTCTTTAGCATATTTCTCATATATTTTATCAGACATACATTCACTTTAAAAAAAGTTTATCTGAAATTCAAATGTAACTGGGTATGCCCTATATATTTTTTCCTAAATCTCACAATTCTATCCACACTGCCTTTCTGTCTTTTTCAGCTGGGCTATCTATAAGGGGCGAGATCTACCTCCCTCCATACCCCTGTGTTCTGACACCTTATGAATATCTGTAGTCATAATGTCCTTCAAGAAGGAAAACATTGGTCAGCTCTAGGTCCTGCAAATGCTTTTTGAAGGAGCAACTCGAAAACGGATGGGATAATCAAGTAAATATCTTCATAGGATTAATATCTTCATAGGATTAATATCTTCATAGGATTAACGCCACCATGTTCAACACTTCCCTTTGCCAGTCTGTTGTGAGGTCCAAGTTTCCCCATTAATCCCTTATATAGCATTTCCCAGTAACTGGGACAACCAAAAACACACCGACATATTAGAAATGCTCCTGAAAAGTGGCAGCACCGCCTAACTCAGTACCAGGACCTCTTTTAAATTCAATTTCTTTTTTCTTTCAGAGAGATAACAAACGAATTCATTCTTTCCCCCATTCACACCTTACCACAAATTATTTTTATCAGTTAAAACTGGTCATCTACGGAATTGTAGAAAAGGTGACATAGGAAGGAACTGTCTTCACTGCTGGAAGAATAAAAGAGTCTGAGGTATAGACACTGCCCTGGTGACACCTCCTCAGAACATTGTTGGGGGACAGGGGAGGCAGGTCCAAGTGGGGGATAGAATCTGACCCTGACATGAAGCTATCACCTGGCAGAGAGACTCGTCAAAGCAAATTATAACAACCAGCACTATTTTTTTTGGAATTGAAAACCCAACAAACCCTAAAATAAGAACAGTGAGATCAAAGGCTAGTTTCTTAAACAGTGCAGAAAATAGAACCATGTTGGAATTCCTAAATTCTAGCTTTCAAATACTCCTGTTTCCAACAGTGAATCCTTGACAGAGACTGAATGTAGATGGAGTTTTGAAATGTTTTCAGTAGCTACCTCCTCTCTTGAAATTCCTATTGTGGCAGAGGAAAATCCAAATCCTTTAATATAACATGTCCACCTCATGACTCCTGCTTACACACATTTGTGTTGATTTGCTTCATTTCTGGAGGATAGGAATTTGTAGAGCTGGTGACATTTCCTTCATTAGACACCAGAAATTCACCAGAGAGAGACAGATCTGTGCCTTCTCTTTTTAGGATCTGGTCATTGATACTTTAATAAATGTGGTGTAAAGAAAATCCATGCCTACAGTCTGTATAGAAAATGTGAATTTTTTAAATAAGATTGTGTTCTTAATGTAACAAAAAAAGTTTATTTGTATTCAGTGAAATGCCTAATAAAGTCCTGGTACCAATTATCTTTATTTTTTATTTTAATATTTATCAGTGCTTCATTATAAGCTCGAAAATGGATCTCTTAAATAGGGCATGACTCAGAGCATCAAAAAATATAATTCTTTTTTAACAATGTGAATCATTATATTAGGGTTTCCACCATAAAAATATATATGTATATGATCTACCAATAAAGTCAATGCTGTGAGTCCTTCAATTATATAAAAGTTAGGTATCGGATGTCCAATACACTTCACTTCTGATATTATGAGAAAGGCCCATATCAATGTAGCAATATTATAGTAACATAGTATATTAATATAAAACACAATTTCTTTTCTTTTTTTTTTTTGTTAAAAGCTTTGGGTGAAGGAAATCTATCTACTTTTATTGAGCCTGCATGGTACCTAATACATGAGACATTATTTCAGAAGTGGAATTGCCTTTGTATTTCACCAAGTAAACCCCACCTGCTGGGGTTTAAATGATGCTTAAAACAAAATTTAAGCATTGTAATATTATTATAAAAATAGTCAAGCAAATAAATATGGTCCAAGATTATCTTTGGGGCTGAGCACGGACATAAATCCCCCCAAAGACTCTACTAATACACATTAGTAGATTCATGACACAGGAGGATTTCTATTTATAAAGCTGTAATGATTGCTGCATTCAAGAAGTAGTGTATGTCTGCAAATAATAATCCACATAACTATATTTGTGTGTCCTTAACATAATATTGTTATAGCTTCATCAGAGCTCTTATTCATTTATTTTGTCATTCAGCAAACATTTGCCTACTTTGTGGCAGCCTCCCCACTAAATACCATAAAACATTTCTAAAAAGTTTCCTAGGAAAATGGACAATGTACATCTTTGGTAGTCTCTCACTTGAGCTAACAAGTGGCACTATTTTTTCTCCAAGCAAAGCGTTCATTCTCAATGACATTTTCAAAGTAATATCCCCAGATAATAAAGTGGTTTGAACACAGTTATTCCTGAAAGCCTGAGAAGAAAGGGACAACTTCTAAAATAAGTATAATTGGAAATAGGTTGGTCATGACCACAGGCAATGAAGAGTAGACTCTTGTTCTCTCCCTGACACAAACTTTGCCACTATGTACAGGGCACTGTGTGCAAGCTGGTGGCCACTTCCTAGCTGTAGCTTTAAAACAGAAAAAGCAGAGCTCTATCCCTTTTCCTTTCTCCCTTCACCTCCAGACTTCAGAAGAAACTGCCTTTGCTCCACAGAAGAGGCTGATAGCACCACTGAGATACTAACAAGTAGGCTTCTGCATCTCAGGTAAGCTGACCCCATAAATAAAAGAGGTATCTCCTCCATGTAAGGTAAAAATATGCTTCCTACATCAAAGAGGTAAAAACATCATCTGGAATTGAAGGAGATAATTCTTTTCAGGAGGAAAAAAATACTGTAGCACAGTAAGAGGTTTCATCATCGGCTCTCGACGTGTGGTTCAATGTATGTTCTTAGCAATAAGCCATAATAATGGCTGCACTGGAATTAAGTAGCAAGAAGTGAATCTAAATGTGATGGGCACTGCTACCATATTCACTCTTCAATCCTGTGGACAGAATTATTCCTGGAAACATCTGGAGCTGTGAGGCAAAGGTGAACCACATTAAACTCTAACAAGTGGGCCTTAGTGCCATAGTGACAGGGAGAGGAGGTGTTTGAGAACACCAATGCTGGCAGCTCCCGAAGCACCTCTTGGCAGAACCCTTATTCTCTATTCGCACTTACTTCTTCACAGCTTGACCTCCTGGAGTTATACTGAGAAACAAGAAAAAATCTTTTGCCTCAACAAAACTACCCAGCTGTTATTAAATTGTGCTCTTTCATTTCAGAAAAAAAAAATGTGCCTGTAGACTGGTTTCTACATTGTATGGGGATAAGGCAGAACATTTTAATTTAGAACCAATAATCCTTTTCTCTTACGACTATAAGAATATTAGCCTTCGATTTAAGCACTGAAGGTAAAATATTCTTGTATTCCTAGGACATAGCAGGTATTAAAACATGTTTGGAAACAATGAAATCAAAGTGAGGCTGATTGTGACCCAATCAAACTGTGGACAGTTGCTTGATGAGGGTCACATACATGCTAAGTATTGATAGGTGGTAATGAGGGTTCCAAAAACCATAAGGCAGTATTCCTACCTCTTGTATTCCTCGGAGAAATACTGAGAAAATGAGGAGAATTTGGGGGAAAATACACTGCGTAGTGTTCTCTATAAGAGTAAAAGACCCTGTCTCTTAGGCTTTAAAGTGAACTCTAAATCTTTTTGAAGAATATTCAACCATGGGAACTTGGCTTATCTATTCTAAAAAGAGTGAAAAAGAGTTGGGGAGGAGGTTACATTTTGAGCTTCAACAAAATGTCCTGTTAAATTTTCCCAAAATCCCTATAAATTTTTCATTCACTCATACATACATGTGGAGTTGCATAAACTATTAACTAAAATTCCACAGATTCCTGCTCCCACAAAAGACTGCTGCTCACATACCCTTTTGGAAAACTACCTCTTACCCCATGCTCTTCTGAGTGCCCAGAAGATACTAGGTTGTTGCAAAAATAATTTCCATTTTTGCCATTATTTCCTGTTGGATTCATATTAAACTCCACTACTTCTGGCTACTGCCTGTGCTTCTTTCTCATCTTGATGCCCACTGCAGTCTCTGGTCTCTGCCTTTTCTCTGCCAGACCCAGCAATCTGCCCAGTTACCACTGCTTATCCACAGCTGGGCATCCTACAAAGGTGGAGTCTTCTGGGACTAAAGGGGTGGCTGGACTATGGCCAAGTAAAGCTAGGTGAGGAAATGCTTCTCCTCGCTTTATGTTACATTCTAACAGACGGGCTCAGATATAGGGCTCTTATGTTCTAATAATTACCCAAGATCAGAGGAGTGGAGGCTCCTTTCTTTTTTTTTTTTTGAGATGAGAGTCTCCATCTGTTCCTTAGGCTGGAGTCCAGTGCAGTGGTGCAATCATGGCTTACTGCAGCCTCAAGCCCCTGGGCTCAAGTGATCCTCCCACCTCGGCCTACCTAGTAGCTGGGACTGTAGGCATGCGCCACCATTCCCAGCTAATTTTTTTAAATTTTTGGTAGGGGCAGGGTCTCACTATGTTGCCCAGGCTGGTCTTGAACTCCTGGTCCCAAGTGATCCTCCTGCCTCACCTTTCCCAAGTGCTGGGATTGCAGGCATATCATTTTTACACCTGGTTCTCTCTCTCTCCCTCCCTCTCTCCCACTACCTATCCCCCTCCCCCTTCCCTCTCTCGCGACTATGGCGTGGAGACAGAAATGAATTCCAGTGACAACCACTGTGCTATTCTCAAAATTGCTACTCCCCTTTGAGGACCAGAGCTTTCTTCTTGGTCAAATTTATCTTCCTGGCTTCTCATTCTCTCAAGACATTATCCTAGTTGATTTCTTAATTTTTATAAAAATAGGGCTCTGAGAGACCCACCCTCCCAGCTCTGTTATTTAGAATCATTCTAGAACCCCATGTGTGTGTGGTCTAAAAGAACCAGCAGCTCCTGCTAGCAGCCATCTCCACACAGACAGGCAAACGATAAAATTGAGTAGCGGGCTTTGTGTTTGGGTTCCAAGTTTTTCCTTAGTAGAATTCTTCCTTCCCCTGTTTACCCCAAACAAAACTTATTCTCTCACACACACACACACACAAAATGATGAGTTCATTTACAATGAAGTATTTAATGTGGCTTAAAATAGCAGCTTTTCAATTTTTTTTTACTATAAAGGAGTGTTTACAGAAAAATGAAATCACAAAGCAATAGATTACAGGATGGCTGTCATAGAGGAAGGCCAGTGGCTTTGTGTGCCCTTTCCCTAGCTTTCCTGAGAGGCTCTATGGAAACTCCTAGGACTGTTCAGAGCAGCACTTCTCAAACTTTATTGTGCAAACAACTACATAGTGATCTTCATAAAGGATCAGATTCTGATTCAGCATGTCAGAGACCGGCCCCAGATTCTGCCTTTCTAACAAGGTCCCAATGATACTGAGGCTACTATCACAGGCATCCCACTGTCCGTAGCTAGGCTATGGAGTCCAGCTTCAAAAAACCTGCTTCATAATCTCAAATGTTCATGAGATTTGCTTTGCAGATGAATAAATGACCAGATCTCTAATTATAAAAGCAATTTGAATGCAAGAATTATTGTGGGGGAGAGAGCTATAATAATTAAAAACCCTTTTGTTTCCCAGTCCTAGTCAAACCAAAACCACCAGTAATTACTTGAAGTCTAACAAAATCAGGTTTATTTACCCACTGCAAAGTTCATCTCACCAAAGAAAAATATAGGTTGTTACAGAGTTCTGTGTAAGAGTGGAGTTTAGATGAAATTTAAACAAAACAGTATTTTGATAGACTCAAAGCAAAGTAGGGCTTTGTAAAGTCTAGTGGAGTCTAGACTGCAAAGCGGACTCAGAGTCCTGTTTCCTTTCACCCTACAAAGTGATATAGCTATGGAATGTTGTGTGCAGAAACTCATTATCGAAAGCTCTGCTCCTAGGCTGTGAATTGAGGCTGCTTCTCTGCGTCAAAGTGACTTAAATCCCACATGCACAAGTGCAATGCTTTACTTTTCCTGATAGAATTTAAAACAGCCATACTCATTCCAGAAGGGGGTTGTATTGACACCTTAGAGCTGCAGTGTGTCCTCGTGTGAGTGTCTCTTTCCTTGCAGGGTTGGCTTTATTTATATCTTTCTGTTATTCCAACCTGATAAATGGCCATGCAGATTATACTTTCTCAGTTCCAATCTAATTTTAACCTGATCACTTTGCAAATGACAGAAACCCAACTAAAATCATTTTAACCAAAAACATGAGGTAGGGAGACACTTTTCAAACTAATTGGAACTGAAAAAGCTTTGGGGATAACTGGATCTGGGGTCTCAAACAATATCATCCGGGCTTGAGTTTTCTCCATCTGTTTTATTTTCCTCTGTCTGCATTGACTATCCTTAAGGAGGATCTTTCCATACTGAGTCAAGATGACCAAAGATACGTTTTCCTAATAGTTTCAACCTAGAAACATACTGAGTTTCATTGATCTGATTTGGGCCTGAAGGCAATTGCCCAAACAAGCACAGGGTACGAGAATAGAATGAACTGATTGGCTGGGCCTTTGCCAGCCCCATCCTTATGAGTGAACTGCAAATGAGGAAGAGGGGGCTTAGAAGAAAAACCTAAGTTCTGCCACTACAAGCTGTTAGAAGGTGCTCTAGTCAGGCACAAATAGGAGATGTCATCTACATAAGTTTCCCAATACCTCTGAAACCATGCCATGTAGGTGGGCATTGCCTTTATTTACTCATTAGGGTGGCCTTGATGGTTTTGACTTCAGTTCCGAATCCCAGAGGAGATTAAAAAGTAAAAACTAACATTAAGTCGAATTTTAATTCTTACTTTTTGATTTTTTCTTTTGCTTTTTAATTTTAAATTATGTCAAACTTACAGAGAAGTTGCAAAAATATTAGAGAAAACATCCATATATATTTTCCTTGGAGTCACTTTTTAGTTAATATTTTTTCAATGTTAACTTATCATCTGGAAAATAGTGTGCTTTTAAGTAATTATTCACATTTCAGAAAGAAATTTTTAATTAAGAGGTCAGAATTGAAAAGTTTAAAAACGTATATCCCCACAGTCATTCATATAATAAAGTAGGTCTTCATTCAAAATTCACATTATACTAAATAAAGCACCACAGAGAATATAAAAATAAACCCAATGGTTTCTATAAAAAGAGGGGAAAAGAAAGTTTCTATGATGTATAATATGTGAGAAGGTATTAAGTGTGCTGTTTAGTCTGAATAAGATGCAGGCTAGAATTGTCACTGTGGAGGAAATAACAGGCAATTCTTCTGAGACAACTTTCAGAAGAAGGTGCTAATGTGGTCAAATTAATGGTTCAACAGTGGGGGAAAATTACAGCCGTGGTAGCACCAAATTATTTCCTCCCCAATCAATACAAGTTGCAGGAGATCCCAACGTGAACAGCTCAGTTCTTGGGGTCTGTATTAGTCTGTTTTCACATTGCTGATAAAGACATACCTGAGATCGGGTAATTTATACAGAAAAAGAGGTTTAACGGACTCAGTTCCACGTGGCTGGGGAGGCCTCACAATCATGGCAGAAGGTGAAAGGTATGTCTCACCTGACAGCAGACAAGAGAAGAGAGCTTGTGCAGGAAGACTCCCGTTTTTAAAACCATCAGGTCTCATGGGACTTACTTACTATCATGAGAATAGTATGGGAAAGACCTGCCCCCATGATTAAATTATCTCCACCGGGTTCCTCCCACAACACATGGGAATTGTGGAAGTTACAATGCAAGATGAATTTGTAACTCATTCACAGCCAAACCATGTCAGGGTCACTATTGACCTGATGAGTTACAAGAGAATTGTAACTCATTCACAGCCAAAACATATCAGGGTCACTATTAAAATAGTTAGCAGAACCACATCTACCTGATATCTGAGATAAGGTATATCTGAATTAGGAAAGTGGATGAAATATAGTGTGGGGTGTGTGTGTGTGTGGGTGTGTGTGTGTGTGTGTGTGTGTTAATATTTAGGTGCTTCATAGGATTTTCTGCAGGATTTTCTCTTAAAAGATACTTTTTTTAATCTAATTCAGATGCCCCCATCTAATAAGGCCTTCCACAAGGCCACATTCCCAAATTCTGGTCACTATTTCAGCAGTTACAATTTCTTATGGAGTTATAAGAAAAAGACCTTCTTAATCAAAAGTACATAATATAAGAATAAGTTTTTAAACTAATACTGAAAATTCAAAATAAGATCAGCAGCCCTATGAGAACAAGAATGTTCTTGTCTTATTTACCTGTGAATCCCCAATACTTCGTATGGTAATTGCACATTAGTTCCCCAAGGCTTCCATAACAAATTGGATAGTTTAAAAGAACAAAAACGTATTCTCTCACTGTCCTGAATACTGAAAGTCTGAAATCAAAGTGTCAACAGTACTGGTTATTTCTGGAGGCCCAAAGGAAGAAAACCATCCCATGCTTCTCCTCCAGCTTTTGGTGGTTGTTGGCAATTCTCAGCATCCCTTGGCTTGTCAATGCATAATTCCAATCTCTGCTGCCATCATTACATCATCCCCTTGGTGTTTATCTCTGTGTCCTCTAATTTTCTTATAAGGGCACCAGTCATTGGATATAGGGCCCACCCTAATGCAGTATGACTTCATCTTAACTAATTACATCTGTAAAAATCCTACAGTCCTCCCTTATTTACCATTTCACTTTCTGAGGTTTCAGTTACCCACAGTCAACTGTGGTCTGGAAATATTACACAGAAAATTCCAGAAATAAATAATTCATATGTTTTGAATTTCCTGCCATTCTGAGTAGCATAAGGAATCTCACTCTGTCCCAATCTGATCGGTTATCAGATCGACTTTCTCGGTATCACAGTGCTTATGTTCAAGTTATTTCTTGTTTTATTTAAAAATGGCCCCAAAGCACAAGCATAGGGATGCTGATGATTCATATATGCCAACGAGAAGCCATAAAGTGCTTCCTTTAAGCAAAAAGGAGAAAATTTTTAAGAAAAATAAGTTGTATGATGGGGTTGCTAAGATCTATGGCAAGAATGCATCTCCTATCCATGAAATCATAAAGAAGGAAAAATAAATTTATGTGTAGTATGTAGAGTGTTCAGTACTATTCCTGGTCTCAGGCATCCATTGGGTGTCTTGGAATATATCTCCCACGGGTAAGGGGAAACTACTGTATTTCCATACCAGGTCACATTCTGAGATTCAGGGTATGCAAGGATTTGGAGGGATACTGTTCAGACCACTAAAAATTGGTATACATCCTAAGGAAATGCTGAAATATTCACCACGTGTTACAAAATAATATATATATCATCCATCTTTCTTTTGATAGATCCTTCTACAATTCAGTAGGTTAGTTGTTCAGTGAACTTAATTTAAATCAAAATAGCATGAAATAGAATTTAAATTATTAGTACATAAAAATTCATTTGAAATATTTTTTCTTATAATGCTGACAATATAAAAAGAAATACAAGTCCTGGACTTCAGAAACATTCTCACATTTTTAAGTAACTTTAAAAAATAATGGTTTGGTATACTCTGCTCAAATAGTCTATTTTTTCTACAACTTCTCTTCATTGCATTTTTCCGTAGACCTCTTTTCAGGTAGAATGATTACATGATCAATAATCCTTCTTTAAATAAATTTTACCATTTTTCAAAACATTGCACTTCAAGAGATATAACAGAATGAACCCTGTGTTAACAAATTTAAAAGTGACATTTAAACAGAACATATTTGCTCTCTCATTGTCTCATATAGCACCAGATAGACTCTCTAGTGTTTCTGTTAGAAACAAACAGGAGACAGAAACCACACTAATTTGAACAGGTAAAGTTTAATATGTAATTATTAACTGTAACAGAGGATTGAAGAAATGGAATATTGGCTACTGTCGGGAACAGGCCCCCCAAAATCTGGCCTTAAACTGGCTCCAAAACTGGCCATAAACAAAATCTCTGCAGCACTGTGACATATTCATGATGGCCATGACAACCACGCTGAAAGGTTGTGGGTTTACTGGAATGACGGCAAGGAACACCTGGCCCACCCAGGGAAGAAAACCGCTTAAAGGCAGTCTTAAGCCACAAGCAATAGCATGAGCGATCTGTGCCTTAAGGACATGCTCCTGCTACAGAAAACTAGCCAAACCCCTCCCTTTATTTCGGCCCATCCCTTTATTTCCAATAAGGAATACTTTTAGTAAATCTATAATCTATAGAAACAATGCTTATTACTGGCTTGCTGTTAATAAATACTTGGGTAAATCTCTGTTCGAGGCTATCAGCTCTGAAAGCTGTGAGAACCCTGATTTCCCACTCCACACCCCTATATTTCTGTGTGTGTGTGCCTTTAATTCCTCTAGCGCCACTGGGTTAGGGTCTCCCTGACCGAGCTGGTCTCGGCAGGCTACCATGAAGTAAGGAGAACTATAAGGAATATAAAAATAGCAGAAATAAGGAGCAATACCCACCCTTAGGGCTTAAGTAGAGCATCCAAGTAAGAACTTCCCAAAGGGTTGAGATTCATACTTCACTGGGGAGGGCAAAACAATAGCTCACTGGATGTCAGAAAAGGTGCTGAGATGCTGTGCCATTGGAGCCTGATGGCAGTCTGCTCTCCAAAGAAAACCATCCAGAGGGAGAGGTAACGTCTCAGAATTTGTTGCAGTGTTGCACAAGAGGGTTCAGGGAAAACTGCGCACAGAGATGTGCCCCTTCACAAGTGCCTTGCTGAAAAAAACATCTAAGGGGCTCCATGGGGCAGCTGTTGGTCAATGAGTGCTTCTGGGCACCGTGTACTGCAGGAGCTGGGCACTGCAGGAGCTGGGCATTGAGAGGCCCAGTACTAGAGAAACCATGCTGCAGGATCCTGGCAGGAGGAACAAACTGGGACCAGGAAGAACATGACGCTTTCTTCCTCTAAACTCCCTCCAAGTCCTCCACTGGTAAAGCCTAACATGGAGCCAGATAACAAAAAAAAACCTATTTAAAGTCTATATTATCAGAAAGCAGGCACTAAAATACGAATTTGGAGCTGAGGCAATAAACTGATAATTGGCACATCTGGTTAACCAATTTTCTTACTTTGTAAACTGAGTTCAATCATGTATTGCTTAATGAGGTATTCTAGACCGCTAGGACACGAACTTTTGTGGAGACAAGAGAGTTTCTCTAAATTATACAAGTGCTAAGGGACCACTAAAATACTGGAGGCTAAATATGTCACCTGATATGTTCTATTTGTGTAACACTTAAACATAGTGACCTTCAATGCTTAGCCTGTTACAATGCTTTTTATGTTTATTATGAATAAAATTGAAACCATCATTACATAGAATTATTATTTTTATTTTAAAAGTCTTATTAATATTATATCTAAATTATTCTTTTTTACTTCATGCTTTTCCTGCCATTTATTTTTACATTGCTGTTTTCTGACAAACATTAACAGTAGAGGACCTAAACTCCAGGCAGAGTTTATCAAATATCTTTTATGTATTTGTGCTTTCCTTATATTTTCTAATTTATTTATCAAAAATTTACACTTTAAGCTTGAATATTATCATCTCTATGTTACAAATAAGGAAATCAAGACTTAGACAAGTTCAATAACTTGACCAAGTCCATACAAGCTAATAAATCATTGAATCAGGATGCGGGCATGTCTAGATCAATGACTCATCAGTACTCCATAATGGCCCCTGAAGAAAATAATGTCAATGATTAGAAGAAAATTATAAAGTAGCTGTGTCATTGCTACTATTTGCTTTCCTTCCCTTCCCTTCATTTATAATTGCAGAGGACATCATTACTTCTGGAATCATTAGAATAGCTAAGGAAGATCAATAATGACTATTTTTAATAACATATATCATAATTTATGATTCTTATGTAAGCTTATGGGATCTAATTTTACTCATTTTTTTCATTTCACCTTCTTGTTTCCACATTCCCTTTTGCTCAGAAAGCGATGTTAATAAGCCTTCTGCTATCACTATCTAACTCACAGGGACCCACTGTTAACATCCAAGAGAGGGAAGAACAAAGAATAAGTTTGTTGCCAACCCTTGTGGTTATTTCCATAGAGACTTAATAAACCGATCAATAAAAGGCAATTTAGAGAAATAAAGAAGCTGTGTAAACAAATGTCTTGTTGATCAGTGAACATTAATGTATCTTCTCATTCAATAATTTGCTTTAGAATCCACCTAAGAAATATTGCACCCTATCTTTTAATGCTTAGGATATTTGATTATTTGACAAAAGAAACACATAATCTATGCATTGGTTAACATGTTTCATATATCTAATTCAAAGTTTATCACAAAAGCTCACCACCTCAGTTTCAATAATTTCTATAAATAATCCACTAACAAAGTACTTATTTAATGTATTTATTTATGTGATAGGCTGGGGATACAACTATGAATAAGGCACACCAAACTCACAGCTCTCCTGCAGCTTAAAGTTTAGTGAAGGAGACAGGCAATAAACAAAATAAATAAGTAGATTTATGGCATTTTAGAAAGTGATATGGGAAAAATAAAGCAGTGAAAGGGGATAGGGAACTACAATTTTAAAAGAGAGTGAGAAAACATCTCACTGAGAAGATGGCATTTGAAAAAAGAACACCTTTGTTCAAAGCTGAAGTGAGCCATACCAACACCTGGAGAAGAACACTCCAGGGAGAGTTTATCCAACATCTCTTATATATCTCTGAGATCCCAATGTGTCTTGTTCCTGCTCTGTGTGGGCTCTGATTGATTTCACTTCTTTTATTCTGCCCCAGGGCTTCCCGTTGATACTACTATAGACTCGTGGGCACTTAAACCCACACGTGTGCAAGTTGGAAGGGCATGGAAGTGCAAGTTGGAAGTTTATCCACATGGATAAACTTCAACCAACGCAAGAGAAGATCATCTGGATAAGCTCTTCTTCCTTTGTGTTCCCCAGGAACACTCAAGGTTGCTCAAGAGTGTATTCCAGTGAACTGAGCAGCTAACTGCAGTAACTGGAAGCAGGCTCAATAACGTGTCCTTGCCCTGGTTCTTCCTCCTTCCCTGCATCACTCTTGTTGCCCTTCTCACCTGTGCCTTGGGATTGAACTCCCTGAAAACATCACATAAGCTCTATGCCTCCATTTCTGGGCAGCACATGCTGAGGCACAAATTGGAAAACAGGTGCAAAAGCCTCAGATGGATGTGTGTTTGGCACACTAAAGAACAGCAAGAAGGCCACTGTAGTAAGATCAAATGGAGCAAGGGGGTTGATATAATAGAATTTTGTCCAGAGGTGATGGAGGACCCATCATGTAGGGCCTTATAGACCTTAACAGAACTTTGTCTTTGGTTCTATTTGAGATGAGAAGTTGTTGACATCATCTGCATTATGATTTAACAGGATGACTCCGGGCACTGTGTTATCAAGAGACTGAAGGGGACAAGAGTAGAAACGGATAACCAGTTTGGAGTCTACTGTAGCAGTTCTGGTAACAGATGATGACGTCGGCCAGTAACAGCAGAAGTGAAAAGATGTGGTAGATTATGGGTATATTGTGAGGGTAAATCTATTTGAACTTTTTTATGGTGTGAGAAGGAAAGGAGAAGCATGGACGACTCTAAGGAAAACTTGATTTGATGTGAGCTAAAAGGGAGAAGAAAAGTAAAAAGCAGGTAAAGTTCAGAGACCCGCTCTAGACATGATAAATTAAATGTACCCATGAAACTCCAAGGGCAGATGTCAAGAGAGCAGTTGCATGTATGTGTCTGGATTTCATGAGAAAGATCCAGATTGATAATCATTAATGTGTTATTAGGATTTAAAACCAAGAGATTCAGTAAGATTACCAAGGAAATGAGTGTAACTACAGAAAAGAAGAAGATCATGTACTGAGCCGAGGAACACTCCAATATTAAAACGAGGGAGGTAGAGTGGAATCAGTAAAGACTAAGGAATGGTCAATAAGGAGGATGAAAACCAGGAGAGAGTGGTGTCTTGAAAGCCCAGTGAAAAAAGCACTTCAAAAAGAAAGTAAATATGTGATTTATCAGGTTGAATGCTGCTGAAAGGACAAATAAAATGAGGACTGAGAATTTGACCTTTGGCTTTAGTAACTTGAAATCATTGTTGACAAGAGCACCTTTACTAAAATGATAGAAACAGAGACATAATTTGAGTGGGTTTAAAAGAGAATGAGAAAGGAGGAACTAGAAGTACAGACTATATGCCATATTTTTGAGGGGTTTTGTGATAGAGGAGAGCAAAGAAATGGAGTGATAGGCTACAGGGAAAAATAGGGTAAAGAGAGGGTTTATTTGAGATTATTAAAATAATAGCATATACGTAGATGAGTGAAAATAATTCAACTGGAGAAAAAAATTGATGATGCAAGAGAGGAGCATTTCTGGGGTAATATTCCTGAGAATGTGAGAAGGCTGGAATCTGATAAACAATTGAAGAGGTTGTCCTTACTAGGAACACGGACACCTCATCTACAGCAAAAGGAAAGTGAGTATAAGGGTGAGGATGCCAGTTGGCGGATAGATGTGGTGTGAGAACTTGTGGACCTCTTCTGATTGCCACAGTTTGCTCAGTGAAATTAAAAGCAAATTTATCAGCTGAGAGGGGATGAGGGAATTGTTGCTGAAGGTAAGCAGAGGGCTAAAAGGGTATTAGTCATCTATCATCCTTTTTGTTTTCTAGTTTTCATTCATTCTAAGATACCTACCCCCATCTCATTTACCCCAATTACCGATGCTGAATGGTAACCAGAGTAGGAGAATTCAGGGAGTGATATCACAATGAATAGGACCTGGTTATGCAAATGACTGCCCAGTCAATTCTACTATGTCCCATGGGGCCACCCGGGATGGGGCTAAAAGTAGGCTCTGTTCCTTTCACTTAAAAGCTTTGTAGAAGATGGGCATAGTGGCCTATGCCTATAATACTGTAAGTCTGAGGCAGGTGGGTCACTTGAGCCCAGGAGTTTGAGACCAGCCTGGGCAACATAGCAAGACCCCATCTCAGAAAAAAAATCTTTGGGACCAGCTAATCCATCTTTTTGTCCAATCCCAGCAGCTCAATAGACACCAGATCAGGTCTACGGGTGAGGGGTGGGATGAGGCCTCTTTTGTTGCTTGGAATGTCTGCTTCAGAAAAAGCTGAACCAGTTTACTCTGGTAGGCATCCAGGAATTTCGGACACTGTGATGATGGAGGATGCATCCAAAGTCATCTTCCTTCCTTCCAAGCATCTACCAGATAAACATGAGTTAGAATATATATGCCCTAGGAAATTCTAAGAATTGAAAAAATATCGCTCGCTTTTTTCCCTTCCTCCGCCCTCTATTTTTTATTATATTCTTTCCCAGATACATAATCAGACTCTCCTTTGCATATGCAAGAAAAAGGCCTGAATTGGGAACTACACTTTACCTTCTGTTGTGAAAAAAGTAAATCATAGTATTTAGAATGCCTTCCCTATATAAAGTGTATAAATTTTATACATGCATTATTTCATTTAATAGTCACAAAAACTTTACCAAAATTGGACACTAGAACTGTAGCTAGTATCCAATTTTGGTAAAGTTTTTGTGACTATTAAATGAAATAATTGGATGTGTTATTTTGTATGACTGTTAACTAATTATTTTGTATAATTGTATACTAAGTATCCAATTTTATAAATAAAGAAACTGAGTTTTTGAGATTTTAAATTATCTATTCAAGTTTACATGAGCAAAAGATGGCTTTAACCCAGGATTTGACTACAGATCCCATGATCTTTGTACTAGACTCCATTATAATTGCCCATCTTTCTCTCAGCCATTTATCTCCCTCCCACTATATTAAATCAATAAGATTCTAGATGACCTTAGTTAACCTAAGCTTACAATATTGAACTAGAAATTGATCAACTGTGGCCATATAGCATATTAAAGAAGGATTCTAAAGCTTTTAGTCAGTCTAAACAGACTCTTCATCAGTAAAAATAGAGAAATAGTATTTTTTACTAGTTACTAATATGTTTAAAGAAGATTTAAATTTCCCTAAGTTATAGAATTCCGGAGAATCTGTAACCCAATATTCAAATAGAAAAGTAATTTCTTTAATTTCCAATACCTTAGAAATTAAAGAAGGTTACCAAGGGCCCCACAGACCAGAAAAACCAAGGTAAATGAGTTTAGGTAAAGAAAAAAGAAGTAAAAAAATCAAGGGATGGTGTGTGGAATGAGAAACTGACATTTATCAAGCTTTCTGGTTATTTTGAACACGTTATTTATTTCAACCTTGATAACCATGCAATAAAAGAAGCAAGGCCTCCTAAAGGATAACAATGTTCTCAGCATTACAAAATCTCTAAGTAGAATTTAAACCCAGGACTGCCTGACGCCAAAGCTCATGATCTTTACACTAAATATAGTAGTTGTAACAAAGAAAAAAAGTTATTTTATTTTTTCAAGACTCCTGAAATACTTACCAATAGCAAAATGGTTACAATAAATATATTTAAACCAAAAACACAAAGTGGCCTGAAACAGGTCAGACCATATGAAGTGTGTACCACCCTCTTTCTGCAACTGCTCTCAGCCATCTTTATTGATTTGATTTGATTGCTCTGCATTTTCCATTGAAGCTGCTTAGTGGTGGCTCTCAGTGATTAGCTAAAACATGTGTCTGCACAATAACATACAAACATAGTTACTGCAGCACCTAAACAAAAGGGCAAGGTACGACTTTTCAATGATATGCCAACCTCAGCAATTAACTAACACAAGTTCATAATCACAATATCTCTTCTTATTTTGAGAAAACCGTGATAGAACCTACTGTTTTCCTACACATGCTGTTTTCAAGTGTGAAGAGCTTTCACCAAGGCAAGCAAAAGGAAAGCAATTTTACCAAAAAGAATAACCTGTAATATGTTTTACCTGTTATTGATGGCAGCAGTGGCCCATCCAGAGTGGCTGCTGCAAAGATGCCGGCTGCAGCCATGTAGGTGCAGCTGGGGCTGCACATGCCACGGAGCTAGTGGGAGCCTCGCCCCTTACTGAGTTGGGGGGCAGGCGCCCCACACTCCTGGGAGCAACTGCAGCACCCAGCCGAGGCTCCGCATGGGGGCATTCTTGCCTTCTTGGGAGCTCAGGAAGCGCCCCTGTCCCCCACAGGCTCAGAAGTACCTGCTCCCACTCCTTGGCCTCTCCCTACTCCCAGCACCTGCTCCTGGGTGGAGCAAAGTTGTAGCTGAGCCCAGGTGTTGTCACTACCCGACTAGGTGTGTACACACTCCCAGTGGCACTGACAGGCCAGCCCCCTGCCACCTTGGCTCCCTCCAGACTTTGGGTGCTGATGAGCATGGCAGGGAGACTGAGCAGGGGTGAGGGTGGCTCAGCAAAAGCCCACAGGCACCCCTGAGCCACAAACAGCCTGGGCACTGTGACATTGTGATGATGTTGATGGCAGCAGGAGGCAGACAGGCTTCTCAGCAGAAAGGGGTGGGTCCGGGTGAAATTCCACTTTCTATTTAGAAACGTATTCATTTAGTCATTCATCCATCACATATTTATAGAGTATCTACCATATTCTAATCACTAGACTAAGTAGAAAATAGAAGGATAAATAAAGCATAGTTTCTGGCCTTGAGGAGTTGGAATTTAAGGGGAAAACAGGCTATATCATAACCAGAGATAATAAGATCTCAAGAGGTCAAAGATGTTTACTTCTTCTTTCTAGGTATAACTTTGAAATTAAATTCTTGAAGTCCTAAAAATGAATATTTCATAATAAATCTTGGAAAACCTATCTAAACTATAATGTGACAGAGCTCTAAAGGACAGTCCTCCTTTGCTTAGGTTACTTTGCCATTCAGATGGTACTCCCTTAATAAGTTATACCTCCTCGAGAAGAATCAAATAGACGCAATAAAAAATGATAAAGGGGATATCAGCACCGATCCCACAGAAATACAAAATACCATCAGAGAATACTACAAACACCTCTATGCAAATAAACTAGAAAATCTAGAACAAATGGATAAATTCCTCGACACATACACCCTTAAGACTAAACCAGGAAGAAGTTGAATCTCTGAATAGACCAATAACAGGCTCTGAAATTGTGGCAATAATCAATAGCTTACCAACCAAAAAGAGTCCAGGACCTGATGGATTCACAGCCGAATTCTACCAGAGGTACAAGGAGGAACTGGTACCATTCCTTCTGAAACTATTCCAATCGATAGAAAAAGAGGGAATCCTCCCTAACACATTTTATGAAGCCAGCATCGTCCTGATACCAAAACCTGGCAGAGACATAACCAAAAAAGAGAATTTCAGACCAATATCCTTGGTGAACATTGATGCAAAAATCCTCAATAAAATACTGGCAAACCGAATCCAGCAGCACATCAAAAAGCTTATCCACCATGATCAAGTGGGCTTCATCCCTGGGATGCAAGGCTGGTTCAACATACGCAAATCAATAAATGTAATCCAACATATAAACAGAACCAAAGACAAAAACCACATGATTATCTCAATAGATGCAGAAAAGGCCTTTGACAAAATTCAACAACCCTTCATGCTAAAAACTCTCAATAAATTAGGTATTGATGGGACGTATCTCAAAATAATAAGAGCTATCTACGACAAACCCACAGCCAATATCATACTGAATGGGCAAAAACTGGGATGCCCTCTCTCACCGCTCCTGTTCAACATAGTGCTGGAAGTTCTGGCCAGAGCAATCAGGCAGGAGAAGGAAATAAAAGGTATTCAATTAGGAAAAGAGGAAGTCAAATTGTCCCTGTTTGCAGATGACATGATTGTATATCTAGAAAACCCCATTGTCTCAGCCCAAAATCTCCTTAAGCTGATTAGCAACTTCAGCGAAGTCTCAGGATACCAAATTAATGTACAAAATCACAAGCATTCTTGTACACCAATAACAGACAAACAGAGAGCCAAATCATGAGTGAACTCCCATTCACAATTGCTTCAAAGAGAATAAAATACCTAGGAATCCAACTTACAAGGGATGTGAAGGACCTCTTCAAGGAGAACTACAAACCACTGCTCAATGAAATAAAAGAGGATACAAACAAATGGAAGAACATTCCATGCTCATGGGTTGGAAGAATCAATATCGTGAAAATGGCCATACTGCCCAAGGTAATTTATAGATTCAATGCCATCCCCATCAAGCTACCAATGACTTTCTTCACAGAATTGGAAAAAACTACTTAAAGTTCATATGGAACCAAAAAAGAGCCCGCATCGCCAAGTCAATCCTAAGCCAAAAGAACAAAGCTGGAGGCATCACGCTACCTGACTTTAAACTATACTACAAGGCTACAGTAACCAAAACAGCATGGTACTGGTACCACAACAGAGACATAGATCAATGGAACAGAACAGAGCCCTCAGAAATGATGCCGCATAGCTACAACTATCTGATCTTTGACAAACCTGACAAAAACAAGAAATGGGGAAAGGATTCCCTATTTAATAAATGGTGCTGGGAAAACTGGCTAGCCATATGTAGAAAGCTGCAACTGGATCCCTTCCTTACACCTTATACAAAAATTAATTCAAGATGGATTAAAGACTTATATGTTAGACCTAAAACCATTAAAATCCTACAAGAAAACCTAGGCAATACCATTCAGGACATAGGCGTGGGCAAGGACTTCATGTCTAAAACACCAAAAGCAATGGCAACAAAAGCCAAAATCGACAAATGGGATCTCATTAAAATAAAGAGCTTCTGCACAGCAAAAGAAACTATCATCAGAATGAACAGGCAACCTACAGAATGGGAGAAAATTTTTGCAACCTACTCATCTGACAAAGGGCTAATATCGAGAATCTATAATGAACTCAAACAAATTTACAAGAAAAAACAAACAACCCCATCAAAAAGTGGGCAGAGGACATGAACAGACACTTCTCAAAAGAAGACATGTATGCAGCCAGAAAACACATGAAGAAATGCTCATCATCACTGGCCATCAGAGAAATGCAAATCAAAACCACAGTGAGATACCATCTCACACCAGTTAGAATGGCCATCATTAAAAATCAGGAAACAACAGGTGCTGGAGAGGATGTGGAGAAATAGGAACACTTTTACACTGTTGGTGGACTGTAAACTAGTTCAACCATTGTGGAAGTCAGTGTGGCGATTCCTCAGGGATCTCGAACTAGAAATACCATTTGACCCAGCCATCCCATTACTGGGTATATACCAAAGGACTATAAATCATGCTGCTATAAAGACACATGCACACGTATGTTTATTGCGGCACTATTCACAATAGCAAAGAGTTGGAACCAACCCAAATGTCCAACAACGATAGACTGGATTAAGAAATGTGGCACATATACACATGGAATACTATGCAGCCATAAAAATGATGAGTTCGTGTCCTTTGTAGGACATGGATGAAACTGGAAACATCATTCTCAGTAAACTATCGCAAGGAAAAAAAAACACCGCATGTTCTCACTCATAGGTGGAATTGAACAATGAGAACTCATGGACACAGAAGGGAACATACATCCGGGACTGTTGTGGGGGGGGGAGGGGGAGGGACAGCATTAGGAGATACACTAATGCTAAATGACGATTAATGGTGCAGGAAATCAACATGGCACATGGATACATATGTAAAACCTGCACATTGTGCACATGTACCTAAAACCCTAAAGTATAATAAAAAAAATATATATATATATGTGAAAGTTATGAGTTGTAGGTGAATGCACATACAAAAGAAGTACCTAACTTAATCTAGGGGTCGTAATAGGTTTCTAGAAGAATTGGTGATTTAGTTGAGTTGTAGAGGATATGCAGGTACTGGCCAGGCAAAGAGGAAGGAAGGTTCAGGAAGAGCATGGGGAGCAGCCTAGATAGAGGCATGAAATGCTTGTATATCAGGAACAGTTTCAGTGAGGCTAATGAAAACAGAGGCTGGAGGAGGCTGAGATGAAACTGAAGAGGTTATGCAAAGTCATGTGGACTATGAGAAGCATTTTGGACTTTATTTTAAAGACAATCAGATGCCATTAAAGGATTTTAAGTAAGAGAGGGAAGCAATCATATTTGTTTGTTAAAAGATTTACTAGGATGCTATGTGGAGAATAAATTGGAGGAAGCAAATAAAAGGACTTTGCAAGAATTCAGGAGAGAGACAATGATGGTTTGGATTAGAATAATGACAATGGGGGTGAAGAAAAATGGATGGGTTTGAAAACACAGGATTTAATGGTAGACTGAATATCGGGGGGTGGTCACGAAGAAAAAGGATTTAAAGGTATTCTCAAGTTTCTAATTAGAAAAGAATCAAGAAATTGTTATGCTAAATATAAAAATGGAAGACATTCCAGAATACACACATTCAGAAAGACGGATCATTGGTTCACATTTTGAACATAATGAGTTTTAGATACTTGTGTGATGGGATAGTCTTGAGTAGGCAGCTGCGTGAACTGGCTGAAGACACAAATTGAAGAACAACATGAAAATCTCCAGATCTATTTAGAAACAGAGTCTGGATTGAAACAAAGCTATCTCTCAATTATTAAATGTTGAATTAAATGATGACTGCAGGACACAAACATGACCAAAGTAGGTATCATTACACATCTCCGTAGTAACAAATATTCTCCTTCAACTGGGCCTCCAGGTTAACTGGCCTAACAAACTTTAATCCTCCATCATCTAAGTGCCTTTCTAAGAAATGATAAAGGCTAAAATTTTAAGTTTGAAAGGAAATATTAATAAGTGAAAATATTATAATATAGGTAAAACAGAAATCAGAAGATAATATCAAAAAAGATAGTTCATCAAATGTAAATTCTGAACACTGACCAAGATAGTATACAGGTAATTAAAAATAATACCTGCAGCACATCATGCTCATGAGTAATCAAAGGCAATAATGCATAGATGACATACACTTAATTATTGGACAGTACAAGTAAAAAAAATCAAGATATGCTCAAATGCATGGTGTAGGTTATTTGTTCAATCAACAAACACTTTGTTGAGGAACGATCATTTGACAGACTCTGTTGTGTGCTGGGGATATAAAGATATACAACTTGATTTTCATTATGGAAAGTCAAGTTTTAGGGAAGAAAACAGATGAACATGAAGCTGTTACAAAGCACGTGTGCTAGAGATAAATATGCAGTTTCATGGGAACATATACATTGAATCAATTAAATTGGTTGGAGGTGATGACATTTAAGTTTGATACTCAATGATTAATGTGTCAAATAGAAAATAGTGGAAGTGTTTTCAAGATATGATATGACACAGCATGGCACAATGATGAAAGAATGAAAGATTGTGGTGGGCTATGTGGCTGCTATACAGGTGTATGGTAAGAATTGGTGGAAGGAGAGTCTGGAACGGTGGGTTGGGGTTTTGTGTATTGTGCCATGGGTTTTATTCTGCATGTAATGGGAGAGTACCTAATTCATTTCCAAGAAGGTGGTAAATCATGTTCCAGTGTAAGGCCCAGGTTTGGATACTGGTGAAGCAGAGTGGTTATCTGAGCATTCATAAGACTAGTAGAAACCATGTTTAAAAGAGAACACAACTGCCCAACCTTAAGATAGCTAAATCTGTCAAGGGTGAGGGATAAAAGGGAAGAGTATCACAAGGCAAATGGTTGCAGGAATGATTGGATAACAGAAGCAAGGGGAGAATAAAAATCAACAATTCTAAGGCCTAAAAGACCGAAGATTTGTTTAGTTGGCCTCTGGCTAGGATATGGATGAGTTGGCCTGGTTAAAAGACATAGAGGTAGGGGATCTCTCACACAGCGAGACATTGACAGTTGTCAAGCCAGGGGCTAACATAATCAGATTGGTATTTCAGAAATATTACAGCCAAGCATGGTGGCTCATGCCTGTAATCCCAGGATTTTGGGAGGCCGAGGCAAGTGGATCACTTGAGGTCAGGAGTTCGAGACCAGCCTGGCCAACATGGTGAAACCCCATCTCTATAAAAATAAAAATATCAGCCAGGTGTGGTGGTGCATGCCTGTAATTTCAGCTACTCGGGAGGCTGGCGCAGTAGAATCGCTTGAAACCGGGAGGTGGAGGTTGCAGTGGGCGGAGGTTGCACCACTGCACTCCAGCCTGGGTGACACAGCGAGACTCCGTCTCAAAAAAAAAAGAAAAATTGCAACTAAGGTATGTTGAAAGATGGCATGAACAGGGGTCAGGCAGGCATTCTTTTGGGAAAGTGCAATTAAGAGAGAGCTGATGACAGTTTCAGCTAGATCAATGACCAAGAACTGGAGTAGTCTGATGAGGAAGGGGAAAGATAATATGCCAGAGTGGTCAGGCAAGACTTGTTAGGGTTATTTGCAGAATCAAATTTAGCTTGATAGTGAGGAATGGGGAAGAGACTTCACACTGGAGGAAGGGCAGCAGAACGTTTTACAGAGTAACAGATTTGGCAGACTCATGAGCCTAACTCTGTCTGGCATTTTTATATTCATATCTGGTTCCTGGTGTAAGCTCCATATCCCGGAAAGATTTTGCAAGAGGACCGCAGCACTACATTGGTCACTATTAAGAGTCTAATGGCTTTCTGCATCAGTCACCTCTAGAAAAGCCCGTGGTGGAAGCTAATATAGTAAAAGTTAGTCTGTCAGATTACATAGGATTCTACTGAGAAATTTCCAAGGGTCCTCATGAATCCATTCCTAACATATCCACAGAATATGAATCATCCTCAAAGGTGGCTAACCTTTGACACAGAATTATGCACTATGTTGTAGTGAAAAGAGCTTGAACTTTGACCATATATTTGCTAAATGATTGATGAAAATTACCTTGTAATAGGAAAAGATGGCTGTTTGTCAAAAGGAAAAAATGGTATGGCTTAAGTATCTGCAGACTGAGCTGCACTAGCTTCAACCAAGACTTTCTGCAGACTGGTCACTGCTTTTTAATGTTTCCATTGACGTCAGATAATGTCTAGTGCAACCAGCTATTTTTATATATCAATTGTAAATGCAGCAGCTATCTCTCCTCTGAATTAGATCACAGAGCAGCAATGAAATGCATGCCTCAGTCATAAGGTAGATGAACAGGCACTTCTAGACTATATTAGAGAGAATATGAGTTCTCCTCACTCTGCCCTAGAGCAATGGTTGCAGTTGTCAATTGTACAAATCACTAGGTGCTTTTTCTTGCAGTGTTTGTAAGAAAGGAATAAAAGGAATATTTTGCTTTGTTGATCCAAGAGTAAGTGCAAGAATTCTGGGCACAGTACACGAAGCAAGCCAAACTTTGAGAGAGCAGCAGAATCGTCAATGCTAGACAAGGATAGAAATGAACATAAAATCATTGATGCCCATTTCCCAATCTTAATGCTGATTCCTTTGATGAAAAGGAAAGTGGATGACCAGATTCAAGGACAAGAGATCATCTGAGCACTCAGAGGCACCTTCTGTGACTTTTGAGACTGTAGTTGCTGAAGAATTTCTCCAACTGGTTATATTCTGATGCAAATGCTCCCAAAAATGCCTGCTAATGTTACCAGATAGGAATCCCTAACCAGTAAACCTTATGTATAAGCACATAGCAGCGTAAGAACTATTACACAGAATCTCCATAGTAGCGTTGAACATATTTTCATGTGCCTTCATATTTTGATAAGAAACAAAGCCAACAAATAGTCAAATACCACATGATCCATGTTTAAGAAAAGTATCTTAACCATGATGAGAAAAGTCATGTAGTGTATTTTTAGATCCACTATATAAAACCCCCTTCATAAATCCCCCTATATAAAATCAGGTTTTTTGTACATACAATTTTGTTTTTTGCAGAAGGTGGAAACTCACTTTTTTGTAGAAATTGGCGATGAGAAGAGTAGGAATAAACATTCAAATTCAAAACCATCAAGTTTTTGTGACTCGATGTTGTTTTCCCAGAGTACATACATTTCAATAAGACCCTTTGTTTGCTGGGCTATACGACTGCACTTTATCAATTCTGAACTTTAAATTGCAGACGATAATATCAGCTCCCAAATATCAGACATCATGATGAATTGGCTTTTCAACTTGTCAAGCCATTCCCTTTTCTTGCTTCCAAAATGTCAAACGCAAAGGTTCCTGATAACAAAGTTGTGCAAAGCATGTTTTTTGTTGTTGTTGTTGTTGTTTTAGCAATCATAATAATGGAAATTCTTTCAGAGTTTGTTTTATATGTAAAAGCTGTGTTTTTATTGATATTCTAATTGTGCAGATTCCCTCACCTTTTAAATAAATTAATTAAATTGAACCCCCCTCATACAGCACATTTGAAATGATTGATTTTATCACCCCTCTAGTGCTAAAATGTATGTTTAAAAAAATGTTAAGTGCTTAATTAATCTCTTTTTTTAAATTTGTCTTTTATTCCAGATACAGATATTTTGCCCTTTTGGAAACTGAAGATAAAATAGAACAAGAAAAGAATTTTAAGATATGTTAATCTAGCAAAACTAACATAAGAATGGCCACCTTGAATTTCATGAAATGTTGCCACAGAGCAATACTAAAAACTGAATGATTATGCCTTTTTCCGTATTTTAATTAAAGCTGAAATGAAAATACTCACTGTTGGAAAGTAAAGAAATTAAGCCATAGATTGATTGACGGCTTGGCTGATTATTTAGAAACGTATTCATTTAGTCATTCATCCATCACATATTTATAGAGTATCTACCATATTCTAATCACTAGACTAAGTAGAAAATAGAAGGATAAATAAAGCATAGTTTCTGGCCTTGAGGAGTTGGAATTTAAGGGGAAAACAGGCTATATCATAACCAGAGATAATAAGATCTCAAGAGGTCAAAGATGTTTACTTCTTCTTTCTAGGTATAACTTTGAAATTAAATTCTTGAAGTCCTAAAAATGAATATTTCATAATAAATCTTGGAAAACCTATCTAAACTATAATGTGACAGAGCTCTAAAGGACAGTCCTCCTTTGCTTAGGTTACTTTGCCATTCAGATGGTACTCCCTTAATAAGTTATACCTCCTCGAGAAGAATCAAATAGACGCAATAAAAAATGATAAAGGGGATATCAGTACCAATCCCACAGAAATACAAAATACCATCAGAGAATACTACAAACACCTCTATGCAAATAAACTAGAAAATCTAGAACAAATGGATAAATTCCTCGACACATACACCCTTAAGACTAAACCAGGAAGAAGTTGAATCTCTGAATAGACCAATAACAGGCTCTGAAATTGTGGCAATAATCAATAGCTTACCAACCAAAAAGAGTCCAGGACCTGATGGATTCACAGCTGAATTCTACCAGAGGTACAAGGAGGAACTGGTACCATTCCTTCTGAAACTATTCCAATCAATAGAAAAAGAGAGAATCCTCCCTAACTCATTTCATGAGGCCAGCATCATCCTGATATCAAAGCCGGGAAGAGACACAACCAAAAAAGAGAATTTTAGACCAATATCCTTGATGAACATTGATGCAAAAATCCTCAATAAAATACAGGCCAACCAAATCCAGCAGCACATCAAAAAGCTTATCCACCATGATCAAGTGGGCTTCATCCCTGGGATGCAAGGCTGGTTCAACATACGCAAATCAATAAATGTAATCCAGCATATAAACAGAACCAAAGACAAAAATCACATGATTATCTCAATAGATGCAGAAAAGGCCTTTGACAAAATTCAACAACACTTCATGCTAAAGACTCTCAATAAATTAGGTATTGATAGGACGTATCTCAAAATAATAAGAGCTATCTATGACAAACCCACAGCCAATATCATAATGAATGGGCAAAAACTGGAAGCATTCCCTTTGAAAACTGGCACAAGACAGGGATGCCCTCTCTCACCACTCCTATTCAACATAGTGTTGGAAGTTCTGGCCAGGGCAATCAGGCAGGAGAAGGAAATAAAGGGTATTCAATTAGGAAAAGAGGAAGTCAAATTGTCCCTGTTTGCAGATGACATGATTGTATATCTAGAAAACCCCATTGTCTCAGCCCAAAATCTCCTTAAGCTGATAAGCAACTTCAGCAAAGTCTCAGGATAAAAAATCAACGTACAAAAATCACAAGCATTCTTATACACCAATAACAGACAGAGAGTCAAATCATGAGTGAACTCCCATTCACAATTGCTTCAAAGAGAATAAAATTCCTAGGAATCCAACTTACAAGGGATGTGAAGGATCCCTTCAAGGAGAACTACAAACCACTGTTCAGTGAAATAAAAGAGGATGCAAACAAATAGAAGAACATTCCATGCTCATGAGTAGGAAAAATCAATATCATGAAAATGGTCATACTGCCCAAGGTAATTTATAGATTCAATGCCATCCCCATCAAGCTACCAATGACTTTCTTCACAGAATTGGAAAAAACTACTTTAAAGTTCATATGGAACCAAAAAAGAGCCCGCATCGGCAAGTCAATCCTAAGCCAAAAGAACAAAGCTGGAGGCATCACGCTACCTGACTTCAAACTATACTACAAGGCTACAGTACCCAAAACAGCATGATACTGGTACCAAAACAGAGATATAGATCAATGGAACAGAACAGAGCCCTCAGAAACAATGCCACATATCTACAACCAGCTGATCTTTGACAAACCTGACAAAAACAAGCAATGGGGAAAGGATTTCCTATTTAATAAATGGTGCTGGGAAAACTGGCTGGCCATATGTAGAAAGCTGAAACTGGATCCCTTCCTTACACCTTATACAAAAATTAATTCAATATGGATTAAAGACTTACATGTTAGACCTAAAACCATAAAAACTCCAGAAGAAAACCTAGGCAATACCATTCAGGACATAGGCATGGGAAAGGACTTCATATCTAAAACACCAAAAGCAATGGAAACCAAAGCCAAAATTGACAAATGGGATCTAATTAAACTAAAGAGCTTCTGCACAGCAAAAGAAACTGCCATCAGAGTGAACAGGCAACCTACAGAGTGGGAGAAAATTTTTGCAACCTACTCATCTGACAAAGGGCTAATATCCAGAATCTACAATGAACTCAAACAAATTTACAAGAAAAAAACAAACAACCCCATCAAAAAGTGGGTGAAGGACACGAACAGACACTTCTCAAAAGAAGACATTTATGCAGCCAAAAAACACATGAAAAAATGCTCATCGTCACTGGCCATCAGAGAAATGCAAATCAAAACCACAATGAGATACCATCTCACACCAGTTAGAATGGCCATCATTCAAAAGTCAGGAAACAACAGGTGCTGGAGAGGATGTGGAGAAATAGGAACACTTTTACACTGTTGGTGGGACTGTAAACTAGTTCAACCATTGTGGAAGTCAGTGTGGCGATTCCTCAGGGATCTAGAACTAGAAATACCATTTGACCCAGCCATCCCATTACTGGGTATATACCCAAAGGATTATAAACCATGCTGCTATAAAGACACATGCACACATATGTTTGTTGCTGCACTATTCACAATAGCAAAGACTTGGAACCAACCCAAATGTCCAACAACAATAGACTGGATTAAGAAAATGTGGCACATATACACCATGGAATACTATGCAGCCATAAAAAATGATGAGTTCATGTCCTTTGTAGGGACATGGATGAAACTGGAAAACATCATTCTCAGTAAACTATCGCAAGGACAAAAAACCAAACACCGCATGTTCTCACTCATAGGTGGGAATTGAACAATGAGAACACATGGACACAGGAAGGGGAACATCACACTCCAGGGACTGTTATCGGGTGGGGGGAGAGGGGAGGGATAGCATTAGGAGATATACCTAATGTTAAATGACGAGTTGCTGGGTGCAGCACACCAACATGGCACATGTATACATATGTAACAAACCTGTATATTGTGCACATGTACCCTAAAAAAGTATAATAATAAAGTAAAATTTAAAAAAAA
Organism: Nomascus leucogenys; assembly: GCF_006542625.1. Taxonomy (NCBI): domain Eukaryota; kingdom Metazoa; phylum Chordata; class Mammalia; order Primates; family Hylobatidae; genus Nomascus; species Nomascus leucogenys. The sequence goes on along the minus strand of NC_044386.1, from coordinate 38,134,635 downwards.
ATTAAAATTAAAATTAAAAAAAAGAATTAGTTGGCAAAAAAAAAGTTATACCTCCTGTATTTTAATGTATGTCTAGTAACACCAGGCAGGGCACAATACCCTAATATATTCCATAATACAAATAAATAGGGACATCTAACAGTCACCCTCATTCAAACTATTGTATGTATTGCTCCATTTTCAGCAGATTATTTTTCTGTTTTCTTTTTATCTCTCAAGAAAATGAGTTGGCATTCTGGCCAGTTCTAATGCTCTGGAGCTTCTCTCTTATTCAAAGCATGTAACTCTCAAAAATCTTTCCTCCGTATTGGCAAACGAAGAGAATAAATATAGTCATATTATACATGCATAAAACATCTTTGGAAGAACACACAAAAAAACTGGTAATATCAGTTGCCTCCAAGATTGGGATTGGGTGGTTTAAGAGGCAGTGATTATAGGAGCACTTTTATTGTGTATCTTTGTAAGTATTGAAAACATTTGAAAATATGCATTGATTACCATTTAAACACACACACACACACACACACGCTTCAAAATCAGAAACATCTCAGGCCCACTAAACAATAGATTCCCATTTAGTTTCAAGCTCCTTCATAGATCTAGCTCTCCCCTACACCAGAGGTCCTGAAATTCTCAGTTATTTTCTCTCTTTAGTCAAGCCAGTATTCTCTTCTTTACGCTATTTCATTCTACTGCACCATCTTTCTTAATGTGTCAAATGCCTATAATCTCTAGCTTTCCATTTGCCCCACCCCTACCAAACTCCCTCTCTCCTTACGCCCAAGGTAGTTCAAATGCTCTGGGAATCTGCCTTTTGTTAAGCAAATCAGGGAAGCACTATTTTTGAGAACTGCTGGTGATATATAAACAATGACTTCTCCTACCCTGTAATACTGCCCCTGCCCTCCATATAGAAATCAATTGCTCTTATAGAATAAATCGAAATCCAAGTGGACATATGAAAGACTTATTAAAGCTGATCTATCCTTATCTGGCTGTCTCCACACTGACCTGTGATCTCAGGTGAAGCCACATCTGTGAGTCTCTCAGGTGCAAGGATGAGTTAAAAACACATATCATCTTCAGGGTGAAAGTGGTCAGCCTCTCTCATCTACCCCCAAGATGTCAGTAAGGAAGGATGCTTTCTTCTTGCTAGTTAAGACTTCTTGAGGCTACATAATTTATTACCCATCCCAGAAAACCAGTGAGTAACCTAAGAAAGTATTTTTTTTCCCTTTCTTACATTAAAAAAAAAGTAGCTACTTTTTCTGTCTTGAGTTCCTTTTATAGAGAATCTGACTACCCTCGCCTAATTGAGACCAGGGACTTGACTATTACATCTAAAATGACATTTTAAATGAAACATTAGTCATATATATAAGGACAGAAGTGTCTTTCTTTTAAATGATACTCTATTTTGAGTGAGTGCCAGAGATAGTGAATCTAGAATATGGGGCAAAATCTACTGTAATAATCTTCAGAAAAGAGAAAATATCACTGCTTAATAGGACTTATGACTGTGCCACCCTTATAGATTTCATTCTAAAAGAAAATGAATCCATGTTTTGCTTTCCTTTTAAAGAGCACTGGGAAGTGCCTTTTATCATAATTTAGTCTGCTGTTAGGAAATTAGAGACAATATAACTGTATCACTAACCTGGGTCTGGCATATTTAAGATTTAAAACTCTTAACAGGACATACAGTAGGGAGTTTATATATAATGTCTTGAACCAGTATTTTAAATTGTGTAATGTGTATTTTATGTCTTGTTTTCCACATATACTACATGTTCCTTGAGGAAGGGAGCCAAATCTAATTTAATCTACAGCATCTGTCTCGGTGTCCAACATATAACAAATTTTCAAGAAATGGTGGTTAAATAATTTGAGAAACTATAGGGAGGTAACAAAACACAGCCTGGAGGAGAAATATTTGGACCCATTGGAATAAGCCATTTTCAATTAAGGAATAATATTGTACAAGGAAAATCAACTGAGTGCAAAAAATAACTAGGCAGTTTGCTTTATTTACAGAGGAAAATATTCAATCTACCTACTTTTAAAAGTGAAATTGGTCATTTATTGAATATGTGTAATAAATTCTAAGGAAAAGGAAAGTACTATAGTTCTTAAATCATAACTTAAAGCAAGGTATCTAAAGAGGCAGAAGAATAATAAAGGTAGAAGAGGGAGAAAAAGAAGGCGGGTTAAGAGAGGAAGTTAGTGAAGAGAGTAAAAGATGAGATTTGCAAGGCAGAAGTGAAGATACAGAGGGGAAGACATTTTCAAGATGTTGGCTGGTTGTAAGTTTTTATTGTTCATTTGGGTTGTGAAGCTCAGAATAAATTATCATTAGTCAGATCAGCTTAGTCAGATATTAGATACTTTAAAAGATAGTTATCACCTTTCCCTCTCGCTACATTAGTTAATTGACTGTGGTCAGTGCTCACCTGGCTGATTCTTAAATGGCTAGCTGCTGCATTTTCAAAACTGAATTACAGTAACAGAGAACTAGCTAGTCCAGTGTTCCTACAAAATCACCTCAAGAACTGACACGTCCTGAGAACCAGCCCACCATGACTCCTGACTTAGGCTCAGTCCAAATCCAGATTCTGGAGGTCTCTGTATTCAAATTAAAACTACTCTGCACCAGAAGAATAAACAGACTCAACATTTCTCTCAATGAGAAAAGCAGTATCGATTGAAGATTGTTTAATAACAATACCTAACACTTATTAAATAACTACCCTGCACTTATTTGCAGGCACTGTGATTTGTCTTTCACATTCATAATCTAATTTCAGCCTCCTAAGGGCTCTCATTTTCACTGCTAAAATCCGAAAAGCAGCCATAGATCAAAGGTAGTTCAATGTAGGAATGACATCAACAAAACCTGGCTGCCTGTGATAACAACAAAGGTTTAATTGACTCACAGTTTAGCATGGCTGGGGGGGACTCATAAAACTCACAATCATGGCGGAAGGGGAAGCGAACACGTCCTTCCTCACAGGCGGCAGCAAGAAGCGCCGAATAAGGTGGATGCGGGGAAGCCCCTTATAAAAACATCAGATCTCGTGAGAACTCACGATCAGAAGAACGGCAGCATCGGAGTAACTGCCCTCATGATCCAATTACTTCCCACAGGGTCCCTCTCACGACACGTGAGGATTTTATGGAAACTACAAGATGAGATTTGGATGGGGACACAGCCAAACCGTATAAGAAGGGATTAGTAAAAGCAGAAATGAGAATAAAGCTGCCAAGAAAATGTCTCCAATGGTGTGGTGGCTAAAGGACATTTTATCCAAAATGTGTCTACTGTTTAAAATTGTCCGTGTACATGTGATGTACTTTTCTACTCTGATCTATTTCAGGAAAGTCCTTGACCCACAGATTACCTTGTATGGAAGTTTTCTGGTTTTGTTATAGATTTTCTTTTGATTTGCATTTTTATGTGTATGGAAAATAAGAAAAATATCCAGGTCTTACCTCAGCCTCCACACAGTATGGAAGAAGAACAACATGAGCAAGTTAATTTATAAAAATAGACAACTTGGGCCAGGCATGGTGGCTCACCCCTGTAATCCCAGCACTTTGGGAGGACAAGGAGGGCAGATCACCTGAGGTCGGGAGTTCGAGACCAGCCTGACCAACATGGAGCAACCCTGTCTCTACTAAAAATACAAAATCAGCGAGGCGTAGTGGCACATGCCTGTAATCCCAGCTACTCGGGAGGCTGAGGCAGGAGAATCGCTTGAACCCGGGAGGCGGAGATTGCAGTGAGCTGAGATCACAACATTGTACTTCAGCCTGGGCGACAAGACTGAAACTCTGTCTCAAAAAAAAAAAATACAACAACAACAAAAAAAACAGACAATTTGTACAAGCAGGTGTTCAGAACCAGAGGTGACCATAAGAACCTGAGTCCCTCTGAAGCTCATGGTAATCTTGGAAAGGGCTCTGGTCTTCCGCAGTCCAGACAATGGGGCTCAAATCAATCTTCATTAGACCTAAAGGGTTAGGGGGAACTCCTGACATCTCGATTACCTATTTGCTTTGGACAAAGCACTTTCTCCACAATTAAATTATTACAGAAACCACAGGCAAAAGTTTTGTGTAGCTATTGCCTCTTAGAAGGCCAAAAGAATATAGGACTATGCATCAATTACATCTCATGGGTAAGAACTGGATTTATGTTTTCCTTATTAGAGCTTCATGTTTTAAAAGCTGGTTGGTCCCTAGGGAAGTGAACTAGAGCCAACGTGTTAAATATGTAATTATTTCTCTGGAGCTTCAGCATTTACTTCTCCTGGAGAAATGCCCAAGATCTGAGCTAAGTAAAATAGTATAGATGCACCAATATTTTGTGGCCACAGGACTCTGTTCTCTTGCCTCTGGTAACGCATTTCTATAAATACCATATTTGAATTTTCTGTAAAACTATCATTAAAGACATCCATTTTGTTATTCCCTGTCTGTGACTGTGACTACCAGTTGCTTCTGAAGTATTTTTACTATTACACATTACTATCCAGAAAAAGACTACTTTTCCCAGCCAAGCCTATACCCTTACATGATGTGGCCACATGACCAAATTCTAACTAATAAAATAGAAGCATAAGTGTTGCATACAACTCCTGGAAAATTTTCTTAAATGGGAAGGGACAAATAACTTTTGGAGTTTCCTTCCTCTTGCTGACCACCTGAAACTCAGATGTGATGGTCAGAATTCAGCAGCCATCTTGGACTGCTGGATACTGTGAGGATGAAAGCCACAAATCTTGAAGACGATGGATCCGAAAATAGGAGCCTGGGTCTGTGATGACACCATGAAGAATCCTGAGGCACACTGGGATTCCCTATATCTGACCTTCTTTTACATGAAGTAAATAGCTGCTACTTTGTTTAAATCATTTTTATTTGGGGTTTTCCTGTTATATGCAGCAAATTTAACATCTCTCTGTCTCTTATATAAGTTTCTTATAAGATTTAATAGTAGGAAAGAGAACGTTTTCCCTAATAGATTTATTTCATATCTCACTGCCTTTGGTTTTTTGGCCTTGTCTATGATGAAGAACAGAATTAAATATAGTGGTTGGCTGCATTAATGACACTTGCCCTAGTCTGCTGCTATAGTGATTTTCATCTCTTACCTCTACTGCCAGCCTGACTCACTTCCACATCTTCTGACAGTGTACTTTCACTTGAATAATCCAGTTACATATTTTATAAGCTTCCTGAAAAGTGTTTTTAAAAAATATCATCCCAGGATTTTGTATGATCTACTGGTTAGATGACTTATTGCATTTCAGAAAAAAAAAAATTATACAGGAAGAGGGAACAGTGATTTAAATCACTGATATTTAAATTCTAAAACAATTTGATTTTCCTCAGCTGAAAGATATATTCTCTCTGCCTACCAAACAAATCAAAGCCCAGCGAGACCCATCCACATTTACAAAAACAATTCAGACTATAAATAAATACAGTTCTTCTGCTATTGCTTCCTTTGTTTACACAGAACTTAGGAACCCGAGACTTGGCTATTTGCAGGTACTAAATTAATTGGTGTTGAATAATAAATTTTTATCATAACAACTACTAAGGGGCCGAGCTGGATCCAAATCGAGTCTATGTACATCCAAAGGCTCTGCTCTCTGTCCTGTACTGACTCATATCCACAGAAAATAATTATTTGTAAGGTAAGGTCTTGTAAGGTAAAGGGGGGCAATCTGCTAACAGTCACCGTCTACTTTACTTTTGAAAGATTTTTTTAATAGAAAGGGCAGATAATAGAAAATAAACCTATACACATTCCACAGGTGTGTCCCTGTATCTGGTCTGAGATTCTGGCATCTTGAAGCCATTGACTTCACAGCCACACCCCTTCTCCCTTTTCTCCTCTTGCTTCCTCTGAGATGCTATAGAAACATCTCAGATCCACAGGGACTTGCTACAGGTAAAAATACAAGGGAGAGAAGTGTGGAGTGATTTTCACCACATTATACAAGTAAATGCAGGAAACAGAAATTTCATTTTCACTGGAATATAGGTATGACTGACCTCTTTTGTGGGTAAAGTTGTGCTCACAGAATATGGTTTTGGTAAACCTGCCATCAATAGGAGGATAACGTTTTATTTCCTTCGGGCAATCTCCTATTTAAACATGAAAATTTTCTTAAGCAGATTATTTGGAAAAGATAACTCAGTAACAGCAACATTTGGGCCTATTTTTTTCCTAAGAAATATCCTGAAATAACCTTTTAAGAACCTAGACTGAAAGCTCAACTTCCCCCAGACACAGGTTCCTGTTTCCAGAATTGTATTGGTCCTCCTCTGTCCGCTCCTCTGCCAGCAAGTGCATTAGGGTAGTGATGTCGTATTTGTATTCATCATTATCCTCACTGTTGCCTCTTCGAGGGCAGGGAGGGTAGCACAGGGAAAGGAATACATATAATGGGATTCAATAAAGGCTGAAATGAGACAAGTTTCTAATCTAAGTTTTTGCCAGTTTCCTGTTCTTCACAGTATGAGAGACTTGCTCATACTCACAATCTATTCTTTTACTTGAAGATTTACAACACCCTTCTCTATTCTCTCCAGGTCACTCATGTGTGTTTAATTATGTTATTCTTTCATAGCTTGATGTGGTTCTTGGTCTCCTGTGCTGCTTTCCTTCCTTTGAATGACTGACAAACTAACTCACTCTTTCATTGACAAACTAAAAGCAATTCCAACAGCAATGAAAACGGGTCATGCAAATTAAAATGTCACGTAAGATTCAGTAGGCGGGCATGAACAGCCATCTCCCACAAGACCTGGTCTCATCACTGAATGCTCAGGACCTAAAAACTGACTCTACAATGAAGTTGACTTCCTGTTCCATGGCAAGTGTAAGGCATGAGTTTTTGTTAATCATTCTTATTAAGAAAGATTAATCTGTCTAATTGGTTCCTAAAAGAATTCAACACAATAAAATATAATAAATAGAAAAAAAAAACACTGGGCACATATTTCTTCAAACTCCAGAGAGTATTTCAAGATTGCAGGTAGAGTATTCTGCATAGCCCCTGGAGCATACTAGGTTCTCAACTTTAGGTGGAGTCACTTTCTATATGATAATGGAGTTGTTATATTTAGTCATTACAGTAAATAAAGAAGTATTGATGATAAAAAAAAAGTTATTTTATTTAACCAAGCTTGAAAAGTGGTTTTGATAGCATCTTAAAATCAGGTGGGATAAAAAAAAAGTTATAATACGGAAGGGCCAGGCTGAGGAGTAAGTTAAATTCAATTCTAAATTGAATAAGGCACAGCTAGGTAGATATCTATTTTTAAGAAACTTTACCTGATAACAATTTATCTATATTATACTATTTGGACATTCAAGGTACTGAGGTAGAAACTCTGTGGAAATGGTGAGGCATAAGATCTAGATTCTATTCTAAAAAATCTTGAGTTATAAGCTTCTTTAAAAAAAAAAACAATAAACCAGCAGTATAAGACAAAATATAAAAGCAAACTTGCGGGAAGAGTCACAGAGCTCTTTATTGGTCAGAAGCAGAAAAGGTTTCCTCTCACAGCAAAAACCTACAAATTACCTAGGAAGTTTAAATAATTCTACCTAACTTAAGCTAAAGCTTCTACGAATCCATCTATCCTCTGCCTCGTGTTTCAGTTCCTACTTCCATCCTCAAACCCAATCTTACTCCCTTGCCCCTCTTGCTGGACAAACCATATCTCCTCTTCCAATTTTACCATCCAGAAGTTAGTGGATAACAGAGTAAAAAAAAAATCCTATCTGAGACTAAATTTGCAGCCTAGTATAGAAGGTGTGTGTCACAGAATCTGAGACAGCACATGGAGATTAACATATGGGAAGTTTATTAGGGAATGTCCCCATGACCGATACCTGTGGGAAGGGAGAAGGAAGCACTATCGGACAGAGGGAGAACGTGGGCTGTGGTGTGTTCTAATGGAGACCCCAGCCAACCACGTGGGAAGCTCCACATTTAACTGATAATCCTTAAGAGTTGCCTCAAGCTGGGTCAAGAGGCCCAGGCTGTTACATGCTCAAGGCCACCTAGTCAGTAGAGCAACCTGACCTGAGAAAAGGATGTAACCTTGGGGGTGGTTAGCTCTCTTCAGCCAAGCAATCATAAAATATAACAGAGAGCACTCCATAACCAGGCGAATAAATTTTTCAGTGCTGGAAGGGAGATCAGTGTGGCAGTAACCAGCTTCCACCTCAGTTACACATTTTTTCCATTTAAGTTTTCCAAAGTCAGTTGGCATTTTTAGAGTTGTCCTTTCTCACTGTATGTACATACTCAACATGTCTCCTGATTAATATTATACTAGTCAATTGTAAGTTAAGAAAATTACTGTAACTTTGTAGATGATAAAACTTGAAAGCATCAAATTAGTCATTATGTTCATACATCTTCTTTTAAACAAAATAGCTCTCTCTTCCCTCTTGCCCAGCTGTTCTCAAGTAATTTGCAGTTCATAAAAGGTTAACGGAGATAAAAGAAAAAAACAATGCACAGATGTCTCTCTGATTTCCTTTATTGTGTTCCTCTGGGAAGTGTTATGGAAATCGCTCCTTAGCTTTGCCTGGGTTTGTTGAGGAAGTTGATAGTAATGGAAACAAACAGGTGTGTGCAGACAAAAAGCAATCCTATTCTTCTCGTCAAAGAAAGTGATTGGAGGTGCTACATGAAGATGCCATCAGAAGTTGGACTTCTGGAAAATGGTTTCACAGATCATTTAACTGGACCACATAAGCAACCATTTGTTTCACAGAACGTGCAAAAATATGATAGTAGCTGGCTGAGTTTCTCACTTGATAACTTTATTCATTCACCAGCAAACTTCTGCATACCCAGTAAGAATCTTGGAGATGAAGCAGTAAACATAACTGATTCAACTCCTGCTTTCTTGGAGAGTGCTGAAGAGTGAGGGTAAATAAACATTTTAAACAAGAAAACACAATAAATTGTAAAGTGTCACAGAAGAAAAAGCAGGGCTTCTAATATGAACTAATGTATCCCTATAGGTTTCTAATATGAACCAGTATGAACTAAGGAATTCTTGTAGGTTTCCAAAAGGAAGTGATGTTTAAGTTAAAACCCCAAAAATGAATAGTATTTAGACTTTCAAATGGGTCAGGGAAACAGATCTAAGTAAAGGGGACAACATGAGCAGAGGTCCAGAGGAAAAAATGTCATGCTTGAGAAAACAATCAAAAGAACATTGTATGTTAAAGAAAAATAGTAAGAGGGGAGGAGTTGAAGGTCAAGAAAGGGGATAGAAGGACCAAATCATGGAGGACAATATAAATCACATTCGAGAGCTTGGACTTTATTGTGATGGCACAGAAAACTCATTGAAAGAGTTAAAGCAGAGAAATAAATAATTTAATTTTATAAAAATGACTTTGGTGGCAATATAAAGAGTAGATTGAGGGGGAGCAAGACTTTGGGCAGTAACCAGGAAAAGAGGGAAGAGATGATGGACTTTACTAGGATAGCAGAAATGGACATGGAGTAATGGTTATATTTAAAAGATATTTAGCAACTAGAATCATCAAACCTTAATGACTGATTCAATGATGAAGGGAAAGGTAGGAGGAGTCAGGGAGCACTCCCGGGTCTCTGATTTGGGCAGTTTGAAACAGATTGTTGCCATTTACTGTGTCCAAAAAGGCTGGAAGGAGAAAAGAATCAGGATGCTGAAGAGTTCACTTTTGCACATTTGAGGTTGACATACCTTTGAGCCACCAGGGGATAAAAATTCAGTAGCAACTGGACTTTGTTTTGGGGGCTCCCGGGGCTACAGATGCACATTAAAGTCATGTGAAAGAATGAGATTGCCCAGGGAAAGTTTGAAGACCAAAAGGATTGGAGACTTAGGACAGAGCCATGAGGAAAATCCATGTTTCAGGGTTGGGTAGTGAAAAAAAGTCACAGATGCATCTGAGAAAGAGCATAAAAGAGGTAGAAAGAAACAAGGTGAATTTGTCTAGCAGAGATTGTTCACCGAGCACCAACGTGCTTACTTTTCTTTCTAGACTGTATTTCCCAGCCTCCCAGGCAGTCAGGTATTGCCATACAATTGAATCCTAACTAATGGAATGAGAGCAATAGTGATAAAAGCCACTCTCAAAGCTGATACGTAAGATCTTCCCATAACAATTTCTCTCTTCTCCATCTAGTCAGTTCATGTCAGCCTCCAAAAGAAGCCAGAAAACTTCCCCATCCCCTGGGGAAAAACAATATTGGACTTAACATCAGTGAGAAATTAACTTTTATTATGTTAAGCCAGCAAGTGCAGCCACCTTCACGTACACAATGTTAAATCACAGAAACCAAGAGAAGAGACTGTTTCAAAAAGGAGTATTCAGCAATGTCAAAAGTCTGCTTAGAAGTCAAACAACTGCTGAAAAGGGTCTCTTACACTTAGCATGGTCTTGCATGTATCAATATTTCATTCGGAGGTTTCCTCTTCTGCAACTAAAGAGTTTAGAATAAACCTAAACATTTCTACAATCTTGATGGTAGCGATTGTTTTAAGGCTCTTTCTGCACTCATAAATCAATTTGACTATCCTGACAAACTTTGGGTATAGGCTGTTTACAATGTCATTTTTCAGTCAAACAAGATCTCTGAGATTGGTTGCACAATTGGACTTTGATTTGTTGACTTGGTCCTCAGTCTTCAACTGACTAAGTAGATTATTTGACTCTCTTAATTTGTATTAAGAAACAAAGCCTGTCTAATCAGAAAAAAACTTGGGATCTATAGTAACTAATCAATCAATGGCTTTTTTTGCCTGGCTGCAACAACTATACCTATTGTAAATTCTCTGGATTTTCTCAATCAGTGATTTAGACCCAAATTTTTTTTTTTTTTTTTTTTTTTCGAGATGGAGTCTCGCTCTGTCGCCCAGGCTGGAGTGCAGTGGCGCAATCTCGGCTCACTGCAAGCTCCGCCTCCCGGGTTCACGCCATTCTCCTGCCTCAGCCTCTCCAAGTAGCTGGAACTACAGGCGCCCGCCACCATGCCCGGCTAATTTTTTTTTTGTATTTTTTAGTAGAGACGGAGTTTCACCGTGGTCTCAATCTCCTGACCTCGTGATCCACCCGCCTCAGCCTCCCAAAGTGCTGGGATTACAAGCGTGAGCCATTGCGCCCAGCCATGAAACCCAAATTTTACACACACAAAATTTTAGTGTCTGTAAAAGCCATAAGAACCTTGTAAAAAATGTTGAGGTAGGCCGAGCCTAGTGGCTCAGGCCTGTAATCCCAGGCGTGAGGATTACTTTGGGAGGCCGAGGCAGGCAGATCACAAGGTCAGGAGATCAAGACCATCCTGGCTAACACGGTGAAACCCCATCTCTACTAAAAATACAAAAAATTAGCCGGGCATGGTGGCATACGCCTGTGGTCCCAGCTACTTGGGAGACTGGGGCAAGAGAATTGCTTGAACTCGGGAGGCAGAAGGCAGAAGTTGCCGTGAGCCAAGATCACGCTACTGCATTCCAGCCTGGGTGACAGAGTGAGACTCCGTTTAAAAAAAAAAAAAAAAGTTCACATCTAGACCCCCACATCCAAATATTGTAATTTAGTAAATAGGACGGTGGTTTAAGAATTTATGTTTTTTAACAAGCACTTCAGGTGATTCTGATAGATATAATTCTTAGCCTACATTTTGCTAAACACTAATCTGTAACTACTGGGATGCCTTAAAGTCCAAATTTGTTCTCAAAAGAAGAGTGTAGCTAACCCTCAGGTTCTTGGCAGTATAACTAACACTCAGGTACTTGGCACCAAATGGAAAATTTAAAAATAAATCAAAAAAGCATTTTGTTACAAAGAATGGAAGGGGGAATTATAAAATACAATGTCATACTTTTCTTTCTTTATAAATTTACATGCATTATTTTCCTATTTTTATGTATTCTCACTTCATTATGAAATGTCAAATAAAATGGTAATTCAATGATGGAATTTTCTCTTTCCAGAGTCACAGAATACAATCAGAGTGATATGGTAAACTCTTGTCATTCTTTGTTGCATTATGAACTCATTATGGAAACAAGAATGGTTTTCAACAATCTTCAGATTCACAGAAAGGCAGCTGAGGATAATATAACCTACCACATTCTGCTTGCTGGTGTCTGAAGCTTGTACCATAGACAGCTCACACACAATGCTTATTTACCATTAAAATTTTATTTACTCACATTAAATCAATTTCTGAAAGAATTTCTTTATAAGCAGCAATTTCTCATGTAAAGAAGTAAGCAAGTGAGCCTTTTAGAAGCTTATATACAAGAGATTTATGCGGTCTCCATATTCCATGTCTGGCCTGACTTTGTGCTTAACCAATCTCAGTAGGTAATCTAACTTAGGAGTTAAAAAGGAAGGAAGAAAGGGAGGGAGGAAAGGGAGATGCAGTTAATAAACTTTAAGTTATCATAATAACCAGTTTTAGAGATATGAATTTGTGCAATCACTGTAGTTCATCACACATAGCATTACTTCATGTGGAATATCTACTGACAACTTGATGAAAAGTTTGAAAAGAGGAATATGTGGCCGGGCACGGTGGCTCACGCTTGTAATCCCAGCACTTTGGGAGGCCGAGGCGGGCGGATCACGAGGTTGGGAGATCGAGACCACGGTGAAACCCTGTCTCTACTAAAAATACAAAAAAATTAGCCGGGCGTGGTGGTGGGCGCCTGTAGTCCCAGCTACTCGGAGAGGCTGAGGCAGGAGAATGGCATGAACCTGGGAGGCGGGGCTTGCAGTGAGCCGAGATTGCACCACTGCACTCCAGCCTGGGCGACAGAGCGAGACTCCATCTCAAAAAAAAAAAAAAAAAAAGAAAAGAGGAATATGTGCCTCACTGAGTTAAAAACGAAATGGCTTGTGCATTTAAACACATGTGGCAAAGCTTAAAAACCAGTTTTCATCAAATGAGGTTGTATGCTACCTTCTACATAGCCTCATTCTTTTTTGTTGTTGTTGCTGTTGTTTCATATCCTTTTTTTTTTTTAATTATACTTTAGGTTTTAGGGTACATGTGCACAATGTGCAGGTTTGTTACATATGTATCCATGTGCCATGTTGGTTTGCTGCACCCATTAACTCGTCATTTAGCATTAGGTATATCTCCAGATGCTGTCCCTCCCCACTCCCCCCACCCCACAACAGTCCCTGGAGGGTGATGTTCCCCTTCCTGTGTCCATGAGTTCTCATTGTTCAATTCCCACCTATGAGTGAGAACATGCGGTGTTTGGTTTTTTGTCCTTGCGATAGTTTACTGAGAATGATGTTTTCCAGTTTCATCCATGTCCCTACAAAGGACATGAACTCATCATTTTTTATGGCTGCATAGTATTCCATGGTGTATATGTGCCACATTTTCTTAATCCAGTCTATCATTGTTGGACATTTGGGTTGGTTCCAAGTCTTTGCTATTGTGAATAGTGCCGCAACAAACATATGTGTGCATGTGTCTTTATAGCAGCATGATTTATAATCCTTTGGGTATATACCCAGTAATGGGATGGTTGAGTCAAATGGTATTTCTAGTTCTAGATCCCTGAGGAATCGCCACACTGACTTCCACAAAGGTTGAACATGTTTACAGTCCCACCAACAGTGTAAAAGTGTTCCTATTTCTCCACATCCTCTCCAGCACCTGTTGTGTCCTGACTTTTTAATGATGGCCATTCTAACTGGTGTGAGATGGTATCTCATTGTGGTTTTGATTTGCATTTCTCTGATGGCCAGTGATGATGAGCATTTTTTCATGTGTTTTTTGGCTGCATAAATGTCTTCTTTTGAGAAGTATCTGTTCATGTCCTTCGCCCACTTTTTGATGGGGTTGTTTGTTTTTTTCTTGTAAATTTGTTTGAGTTCATTGTAGATTCTGGATATTAGCCCTTTGTCAGATGAGTAGCTTGCAAAAATTTCCTCCCATTCTGTAGGTTGCCTGTCCACTCTGATGGTAGTTTCTTTTGCTGCGCAGAAGCTCTTTAGTTCAATTAGATCCCATTTGTCAATTTTAGCTTTTGTTGCCATTGCATAGCCTCATTCTAATGAAACCTTATTTCCCAGCAAACTCACCATTTAAGAGACCCCTCCCTTGGGCATAACTTAAAGAATAGGACCTCCTCCTCCTACCCATCCAGATTCACATTCTTTTAAAACATTCATCCTGTTGCTGTTCATTTATTCTCCCTTGCCTTATTTTGTCCATTTGTAAAAAAGAAGATAGTAATAGAACCAACCTCATTACGTTGTTCTGAGGATTAAATAGGTGAATGTATATAAAATATTTTGAAAAATGTCTGGCATTTAGTAAAGGTTAAGCAAATGTTTAAGAAAAATTCTTGACACAGGTGTTTCTGCCATATCACTATATATATATATGCATTCTCACATTTTTCAAAATCATACATTAAACATAATAGGGTTCATGGAGAAAAACAGTGTCAGAAACAGACCCCTCAAAACCTACAGCACTTTTTGACCAGGGCACTGACAAAAGCAGTAACAATCCTAAAGCGAATACTAGCAGAGTTAAATCTCCACTTGCCTTTGCCCTAGAACCTGAATCATTTTACCTTCCAGTGTCTAAAGCTTTCTTCTTGGAAATGGAGGGCTTTAAAAATAGTTGCTTTAATACAAGCCAGTTACATCCAAAATAAAAATGTGATTCAGGAATGTATTTTGTTGTTGTTGTCATTTTGTTTTAACACAGGGAAATGTCTTTCCAGGTTCTAATCTTCACTTACACTACCCTCAGATAGTTTAGCATAGTGGACAGCACAGCAGTTCTTAAGGCCATTAACCAGCTACTATCCTGGACTAAACAGAAGACATTTTGAGATTTTTCAACTATTTTTTTTAAGATCTGCAAATATCGTTACAGTTTTATTTTATTTAACTGTGAGGAAACTTACCCTTGATCATGTCAAATGATGGACATACTGGGAAAAATCATGTTTGGCTCAATTTGTCTGCCCTGTTGTGCTAACATAATTTGCCTAATTACCAATTGCATGTGAGTTAATTTTCATTTTAAAATACTTGTTGTAGCAAAGCAGACTGTAGATGTAATTTTAAAAATCCAGAGGATTTCAGAATTGTGGCTTGATAAACAGTATCTTATAGGTTCAATTCCCTCCAAATGGTCTTTTCAAAAGTCAGTAACTTTTGACTAGCCCAGTTATTAAAGGCTAACAAACCCTGATGAGTTAGAAGTTTGGAATACTGTGTGCACTGGTGCACCCTGGTGGTAAGCAAAGGGCAGTCAGACTCCAGGTACTCGGCTAATGTATGAACTAGGGAAAGTAACTCTGTGGTTTCAAGTGCTGTTATATCTCAGCCAGTAATAAACAAAACTCAACTCTGATCTTCCTCAAAGGACATTCTTTTGTTGTTGTTGTTTTCCTTCCTTTGGTCATTGCTCATTGCTTGATTTTTTTCCCCCTTTTCTAATTTCTTCTTCTAAACTGTATTGGAAAAGAAGTAAAGATTTCTACTGTTGCTCTAAAGTCAAGAACTGTTTTTCTCAAAGATTTTAGGCCTTGGATGCTTTGAAGGGTGGATGTGATATGACAACAGGCAGCGGGTCTCAAGCAGCTTTTGGACCCCCTTAAAGATACCTGCTGCTCCCATGGATTACTTGTTGCACCCGTTCTTCCTGCTATTCCGTATCACCAGAAAAAAGAGAATCCAAGGACAGCTGTGGATACGGTATCAACAGCTATCCCATCAACAAGGAAATTCTTGTTATATTTTAGGCATTTGTTCTACTAGATATACCACCACAGCCTACCTTAAGCACCCTCCAGAACCATAGTCTGAAGAGCCCAAGGGTAAGAAAATCACAATGCAAAACCTAGCTTACTTCACTCCAGCTTTCCACAGCCTCGTGCTACACTATTTTCTTTAAAAAAGTGAAGTGTTCTGAGGTCCCATGTCCAATATTTCAATGCATGAACACTACTTAGACTAAAGTGAGGACTTGCTGAGTTTTATTGGATTGTTTCTGTTTTTCGTTTTTAAATTAGAGATGAAATCTCACTATGTTGCCCAGGCTGGTCTTGAACTCCTGGCCTCAAGCAAGCCATTACACCCAGCCCTTGCTGAGTTTTAAGTAGATTAAGTCAATGGAACATTACCAGCATTAGCTGTGATCATGATAAAAGAGAAAGCAACACATCTCAGAAGAATGGAGAGCTCAAATCATTCCTCAAACTACGAGGACTTGAGTGGAAGAAAGGGAAAGCCAGCTCATCATAACATAGTTAGAGAGAGGTGGCCCATTTGAACGTGCTTTGAATTTCCTCATCCTTGCAACCATTCCCCATCACCTTAGTCAATAGGAAATCATCAGTATACATTATACTTTATTTGCCTTATTTCAGAGACACTCCATGTAGACTCAGAGCTCCTAATGATAGTGTCTGGATTCTGACATCAGGTTACCTGAGAAGCACTCTTTCTAAAGTCAGAAATAACTGTCAGAGCCAATGGATGAAACCAAGTCCCCATCTGGCTGATGTCTCTGCTACCTTTGGCCTGACTGTGTAATCTCACACCCTTCTCCCAGATATGATCTTCTTCTCATGGATCTTTTATTGGCTCTGTCTCACTCTAATGTTTACTCTGATCTCATGGTCCTTCATTTCTGCCTTTCTCAGCATGTCAGTTCCATTTTCCTATCCACAGACTCAGCAAGTCTATAGAGCTTCTGCTGCCCACTTGCTTGTGGTCCTGGCTTGCCATGACACCAGAACTGACCTCATGCCTACATAACCATTTAATTCAGCATACTCTATTACCAGGTACAGTCACTGACCTTATCTAGTAAGGCAAATGCCCGAGAAGGAGAAACTGCTTGGTCACATTCAAGCCAAAAGATGGACTAGCTGCAGGCCACGTCTAATCAGTTGGAGGTGGTGGTGGGCATGCTACCCACTTACTAGGCTCTGTAGGGAGCACTGGGTAAACATTAATTGACTGGCGGCTCATGGCATGCATTCTTCACTCTTCGCCCACAACTGTTGTAGTCCATTATTTATCTCTTATTATTCCCCTGCCCTCCTGTCAATTCTTTGCTATATTCACAATAGAAGTTTTGCCATTTTTGCCTTACTTTTTCATGCTTTTACAGATGTCATTCTCTCTGCCTGAAATGTCTCTATTGTTTTTTTGTCTGCGAAATTTATCTGGCAAGACCCAACTTTACCTTCTGTGGGATAACTTCCCCTACTGTTGTAGGCACTAAGTTCTCATTCACCTTTGCATTTACTTCAATTGTATACTTATTGTACCCTGGGGACACTGTGTATTAATATATTTTTCTTCTGTAATAGAATTCATATTCTTTGATGTACGTGAGTATCTCTTAGTAATCATACCCTTTTTTTCAGTGCCTAGGACTGTATCAGGAACGCAGGGATTCAATAAAGATTGCCTGAAAGAATCCATACACAAGTGAGTTAGGAGTTTAAAATGAAAATGGAAATATCAAATCAAGGATAAGGAAAAGGGGAAGAAAGGCACTGAAACAACTTACACACAACAGTCATTCTTTCAGGATTCTTTTGGCCAGATAAATGCCTGTACTAAGACAAATTGTTACTGCTTCAATTGGCTTCTCTGTAAAAGGTAGGGCTACATTTATGGGGAAAGAAATTGATACTGTAGCTTATGCACCATAAATCACATTACAATTAACTTCCTTTCTGTAAAATAAAGAAGCTAGCTATAGCTTTTCTTAATGCTGATATCCTGGACATATTCTTAACATAGCAAAGCTTGCAATTAGCATTATTAAATCTTTCTAACTTGTATTTATTTGGGATAAGAATAGGGGGTCAGCAAAATTTTACTTATAGAAAATTAGAATTATTTTCTAATTTCCTAATATAGAAAAATAGAAAAGTAAAATTATATACTTGTTCAATAAAGAAGTGTTCCAGTTATTTATTGTTTCATAATAAACTATCCCAAAAACTAAGTGATCTAAAACAATAATCTTTTATTATATCTCAATATTTTATCTGACTTTAATTCAAGTGGGACTCAGCTGTATAATTCTTCTGCTCCTTGAGGCGTTTGACTGTGGTCACTTTGTGATATTTAGCTAGATGCGCTGTTCTGGAGGGTTCGAGACAGGTTTCTTCGCATTCCAAGAGCCAGGGTGGGGGTGGCTGGAAGGTTGGGCTAAGATGGGCCTCTCTCTTCTCCATGTAGTCTAAGTACCTCTTCAGCACTGAAGGTGAACTTTATATATGGTGGCTCTGGCCTCCAAGAGACCAAGGTGAAAGCTGTTATACTCCCAAAGGTCAGGACCAGAACTGATATAGTGTCAGTACTCTATTGGTTAAAGCAGTGGCAGGGTGGGATTCAAGGATGTACCGGAATAAGCTTCATCTCTTGGTGAGGGAATAGCATGTAATATAGGCACAGGAGAAAGAAAGGCAGCCATCTTGGGATGGCTACCACGGAGATATAATTTTATTACTTTTAAGAAGATAAGAGTAATTTGATTCATGTTTCAATCAATCAATAAATAGTTACTAAATGTTTTTTGTGTGCCTTACTCTCTGCTCAGTTCTATTGGTCATGCCTTGAAGTCCTCAGAAGGCCTGTTTTTATAAGTAAATGTTATTACCGATGATACATTTTAGAAAACATCACAATTTGGCCTTAAGAAGAAATCAGCTGTCTCTGCATTGGGTATCAGAAGAGGGAGAAGTTTTATTCTAGCTATGTGTGTAACTTTGAGTAGTTTAGCAGATATTTTCAGGTTTCTGTTTATCTGCAAAATTTACTTAACTAATCTTTATTTAGTAAACACTCTATATCTTTACTGGTATAAGCACTGATGATACAAAGAAACATGGACTATTTATGTCCTCAAAAGCTTTCAAGGAAGGGACACATTCACAAATAATCTTGATATACAGCAATGTGCTGAACATTGAAGGTTTCTTTCATATCTAAAGTGATGTGACTATGAGTTTTAATTAGCTCATAAATAATTCATATTTAAATGAGTGTCTTTGAAGAACTTATTAATATTTTCTTAAGAATTTAAAATATGCATCCGTACAATTTGTTTATATTATTACTTTGACCACATTTTAATCTGTTCTTAAAGAGTCATAAAACTCTGGAACTGAAAGTGACTAGGAAGATAAGATAATCAACCCTTTTTTTATGGACAAGGAATCTGGGACACAAAGAGGCTAAGGGACTTGTTTACTTCACAGGGCAGGCCAGGCCAGCATGTTCTGCATCTCACAGATCTGCCTGCCTATGAAGACATTTTGGTACAGCATCTCTTTGCCCACTGAGGTGCTAAAACCCAGAGCCTTGTAAGTATTATTGTACTTTGTTTATCTTCTCCAAAATTCCTGTGCTATTTTAATGAAGAGAACATCTTAGTCTCTCTCCTTCACAAATTTTGGAAATTAAGCTGTGACATGTTGACATATACTTCTTTGGCCACGGAGAAAAGTCCCTAACTATATACATGCTAAGCATACCACCACAAATTCTATTTGTTCTGTAATTCCTAACTGGAGATTAGCATAGAAAACACAGTTGTTCACAAACCTAAAAATGTCTTCATTACTCAAACCACAGTATTATCTTTATTTTGTAATACCCATAAGCAACAGGACATGTACTAGAGACATGGTTTCTATGAGCCTCTCTTTTCTTTCTCTGAACTTTCAGGGAGAAATATAGATTTCCAAAATATTGGTATGGGGAGGAATCCTTAAATGCCTCTAAATTAATCTCCATGTTTTGCAGATATGGAAGCTGAAGCCAGACGATAGTTTTTTTTTCTAAGTTTCCATAGATAATGACCAGAGCTTAAATCAGAGTTCAGCTTTTTGGTTCCTAGGTAGTGCCCATGTCTAAATGAAAGAGCTTTGCTAGAGCATCCTAAGAAAACTGTATTCTCATTTTGGATGTATGCAAAAATGAGATTAAAGTCATTCTCTTCCAAAGGGAAGGAATGCTAGTATTTGCCATATATCAGGGAACAGCTTCCAATCCCTCTGTGCCTCTTATTTATAAGGACGTTTTCTTCTCGAGTGATTCACTTGGTTTACAAAGGTATGCTCTGGATAATAGGTAAACTTTCCACTTGTCTTAAAAAGGTAAGACAAAGGGAGTGAGATTTCCATTTTTGCTTCAATAATTTATTGCTGATATCAAAATTGTTTGCTCTAAAAGTTCCTTTAGCCATTGTTTTCTGCCCACAGATGATTTCCTCATATTTTTCCAAATTAAGGAATTGTTGATATTATCTTTTAATAATAAATATTTGTGCAAACCAGATCTTCCTTTAACTTCAGCCAAGACTAGTGTGGACATGCTGTAAACCAAAGCAAAAACTAGTGGGAGATAGCCACTCATTGCAGCAGTTGTGACTACGTTTGTGCTCAGTGGTTGCATATGTGGTCTTTCTGTTATTTCTCTTTATTTAGGTGTAAGAGACCATTACATCTTCCTAAGTCTTCTTCTCTTGTTCATTCTTCTTCCTAAACATTTAACTCTTATCTTACCGTGATCTTTCTGACATTTTGTTTCTTGCAAGTATCAGTACAAATCTATTAAAAGACAGAACAATATTTAGGCACCACAAATGTTTATAGGATAAAAACAAATCATCTAAGAGAAGAAGTAAATATTTCACTTTTATTCTCTATGTATTGATGTTATATAGACATAGCTTGACTCTGTGTATTTTGAGTTAGATAGAAAACATTTTATTATTTAAAACATAGGATCCCAGTGAGTAGAGCTGATCTCTTCTGACCTAATCATGAAGGAAACATCTACATGTTTTAAAAAATATCCTGATTCTGACTCTTAGACATAAATGCTCTTGGATGAAACCTGGCCATTGGGGCACAAACCCCTGAAGCTCTCACTCACTCTTGTTGGTGAGATTTTCCAAGATTTCCCTCTGTTACTAATGTAGCCTAAAGTCATATCTTTAAGACAGCTTTTAAAAAATTAAGCAAAAGGCTAGCCTAAAGAACATAGGCAAACAGAGGTCAGACTTAGCCTTTCGGCAGGCTGAGAAATCTCCATTTGGTTGTGGAAGCAGGCTTAATGAAAAGATAGCCATTAATTAAATAAACCAGACACTGCAGTTTGGCCAGAGGAGGCAATATAGGCACCAGCACACTAGCCAACTTTTAGACCTTCCTAGGACAGAATTACATATATTCTAATGACTTGGTTTGGTTGAACCTATGATAGGCACTTCCTGAGAAAGAACTTCAGAGTCTGTGCCCCTGAACCATCAATCTCATCCTGCTTTTTGGCTTTATCTAGGAGGCTGAAGCTTACTGTAACATCTTGGTTGCATCCTACTCTTCCACAGTAACATGAGGAAAGAAAGTACTATCCCAATCTCTAGGTTTTAGGAGATAAATAACACAGAACAGTTCTTTTGGCTCTTTTTTAAAATAACTTTTCTTGCTGGCTCCAACTCCAATCCCATCCCCAGTACCTCAATGCCAGCCCAGGGAAGTCAGGACCACGCCACTCTGGGTCCTGTCTTCTGTCCACTACCCTCTTCAAGGTATACATGGATACTATGAAAAGCTTTGAAAGCTGTTTTTTTTCTATTATCTCATCCCTAGCACAGCTGTGATATCTCACTGGACTCTGGCCTAATGGTTTTTATGGAGTCAGATAATTATTCATAGGACTTATCTTCATTGAACACATGCTGGGGAGAAAAATAATAGCAGCATACAGGAAACATTATCTGCTTCAGATTCAAAAATTGGCTTCCAACTATTTTATTCTGGTTCATGTTATGAAAGAGGAATAAATAGTTTGCTTTCTGTTGCTATTAATGCTTTTGCTGAACCCTATCCCATAACTTAACAATCATACATCAGAAAAAGCAGGTATTTCATGCTACTTATGGGTGATGGGAACCATCTATTAATATACTGCATCTGTTGGTCCTTATTGAGACCAGTGGCACCTATTTCTGCCATGATATTGAGGGAAGAGAGTACAGTCTATATTTGAGCTTAAGTGCTCTGGTTCCAGTGACCTCTATGAAAACATAAGAATGTCACCTAGATGGGGAGACACACACACCAACTTATTGATGCTCCCGAAGAGTACTTTAACAGGTTTTGTTAATATTTGGTAGACTGAATCTAAAGCCATAAAGAGAAGCAAGATTGTCTGACAGCGGAGGAAATCAGGAAAGATTTCTAAGCAGGTCAGATCTTGTATGTTGTAAAAATAAGGACACTATACACTCAACAGCTGTCATACATACTCTGAGTACTAAGGGGATGTTTAGAGAGAAACAACTGAGAGGTATAGGAGGAGGGGAACCCTAGGCAAAGTTGAGAGTGATGGCGGTGAGGAGAGATAAGGTAAGATGGGACCAAAAGCAAATCTTGGCTGAAGCTTAACCTTGTCTGACCTTGAATTTTGAGGAAATCAAATGACCTTAGGAAGGAGTAGACATTGTTCAAATAAATTACGTGAAATTTGTATTTACAGTTTTTTAAAAAGTCAAATAATCTTAAAAATAGCAATATCTTTCATCCAATCTACCTTAAGTTTTTATTCATCTTTCTCACATGGAACAGTGAACTATCTATCAGCCTATAAACTAGCTGCACGTGGTCACTTGTTCTATTGGTCACTGCAAAAACTGTAAATGTTGGGGAACAAATTCCATGAGATAGTCATGGCTTATTTCTAAGTTTGGTCACTTGACACCCTTGTAAATGACATCATGCTTCAATTCAATCCCAAAAACGAAGACAAAAAATTACCTTTTTTGTCTTTACATATACTCATGTTACAATAGCTTTCTTCCTTAGGTTTTAGTGAAGAAAAAATGAAAACACTTTAGTCAAAATAAAAAAATAAAACTAGTTATTTTACTACCTGATCTATGAGTAAAGAATCAAATACATTGAAAATCCCTCCGTTTGAAGGAACGCTTTTCAGATAGTGGGTAAAACTAATTTGTTTTGCAGCCTTCACCTTGTACTGGATGTTCAAACATATTACCTAGTTAATTAAATCTCTTCATAATATGATAATGCTTGTTTGCACACTGACTCCAAACAGCAGTCACGTATGAAGTTTGTCGTAACCAAATGGATTACAGAACACAGAAAAGCAAAATTTCTAATAATCTCAATTTTTCTAAATCAAAGAGTGCCTCTCCATGTTTTCTAAGTAATGGAAACAAAAGAAAAGGTTGAATTTCACCGCAAAATTGGGAAATCAGTTATACAAGCCCTATCCATACAGATATACACAGTCTTAAAAATGAGACTTTTAAGATATCTTTTGAGTTATCCCAGAAGACACAAACTTCCTGCTCACTATGCACACCTAAAGGACCTCAAAGAGGAAGAAATAGTGAGATAAAAAGTCCTTTCTGTGGAGGCAGGAAGGAGGAAGCAGCATGTACAATAAAAAGGCACAATGGTTTCAGGTGTTAAATTCCTCCTTGATCCTCATACCACAATACAAATCTGAGCTTTTGCTCCATTTTAAATTACTTAAAGCAGTGCCTACCATCTTGGAGTGTGACTGTAGCCTTTACAAATTGTTTGCTATAATTTTATCCCTCTTTATTTTATCTTTTTATTTTCCCTCTCCTCCCTGCCCACCTTAATTCTCAATTCCAGTTTTGTAGAAAATACTTTAGGAAAAGTGGATTTTGAGAGTAAAGAAGAAAGGAAAGAAGGAAAGAGACAGAAAAAGAAAGAAAAAGAAGAAAAAAGAGAAAGAATTTTCTTGCTCATTCATATATACACAGGATTTTTTTTTTGCCAGCAGTTTATTCTCCAAAGGAATGTGTCTTGCTTATTATATAATTCAGTATATTTTATTCAACAGAATGTTTTTTATTCATTTTCTGTGTAATCTAGAAACCTGTCAAAAACATAGAATTTGAAAGTATTTTGAAGGCAGAAAAAAATCACCAAATTCTGATGTACTGACATTGCTATTTAAAAAAGAAAATCAATCTCATTAAAAATGAAGTGAAAGATAATAATTTTGGATTGATAAGTGACAATTAAATAAGTTTTAAACTACTGTTTTTATTATTGGAAAATTTTAATTGTAAGATTGATTTTAAATATTTGAGATGCAACTCCAATCTTTCTGAATTTGTGATTTTTAAAAATTGAAATAGAAAGTTTTTGCAATGTTTAATTTGTGTAAAAAAGCACTAAAAGATAAAAATAAGCAGGAGATGGAGGTAAGAAGATAAAACAGAACAACACAGTTGTGTCTGGATTTGCATTGAGTCTCTATTGCAATTTCTTTTAAAAAGGAAACTAAAATGTAGAGATTCTCAATCCGGTTTAGCATACATAGGAGTTTCTCCGTCAGATATACTCGTCTCTCTTAATTTTGTATGTCGTCAACATAACATTCATTGAATTTTATTCTGAAACTGAGTCTTAAAAACTGAAATACTTCTAAAGAGAAATGTTTCTAGCTTAAATATTTTAGCATATAATAAGATTCCTGCTGAGAGCTCATAATAAAAATATGAAACTAGTTACTCTGGACTTGGATTTTGATATGCCAGAAGTATCTGCTGGTATTTCTTCAAGTCATAGATGCATAGTAAGTTTTCTACTTTTTTCTTCTTTTTTTTAATTGGTGGGCATGCATATGAGGTTGGTGCTTCTTGAAATGGCTGGTTAAAAGATTTCCAGATGAAAGTTTACAAAGGCAGTAGTTTAGTTTTATAGAGTATGGTTTTGGGGCCGGGCGCGGTGGCTCACGCCTGTAATCCCAGCACTTTGGAAGGCCGAGGCAGGCGGATCACGAGGTCAGGAGATCGAGACCATCCTGGCTAACACAGTGAAACCCTGTCTCTACTAAAAATACAAAAAAATTAGCCAGGCGCGGTGGCGGGCACCTGTAGTTCCAGCTATTTGGGAGGCTGAGGCAGGAGAATGGCGTGAACCCGGTAGGCGGAGCTTGCAGTGAGCCAAGATTGCGCCACTGCACTCCAGCCTGGGCGACAGAGCCAGACTCTGTCTCCAAAAAAAAAAAAAACAAACAAAAAAAAGAATATGACTTTGGGTACATTTGTGATGGTGCTTTTTATAATATGTGATTGCTGTGTTACAATGTCTTTGTGAAGTCAATGGAGATTTCACATTTGGAAAACAAACCTTTGTGTAGTATCTTGTCATTACTAATTGAAGTGTAATTTTGTCAAATCTAACTTGTTCATGTTTTCATTTTCATTCATTCTGTTTCTCCTTACTCACAGTATCCATCTATAGGACTGGTGTGTTTAAGACTAGAGAAGTTGCAGGCTTTTTTTTTTTTTTTTTTTTTGAGACGGAGTTTTGCTCTTGTTGCCCAGGCTGGAGTGCAATGGCGCCATCTCGGCTTACCACAACCTCCACCTCCCAGGTTCAAGTGATTCTCCTGCCTCAGACTCCTGAGTAGCTGGAATTTACAGGCATGTGCCACCATGCCCAGCTAATTTTTTTTTTTTTTTGTATTTTTAGTAGAGACGGGGTTTCTCCGTGTTGGTCAGGCTGGTCTCGAACTCCCAACCTCAGGTCATCCGCCCGCCTCGGCCTCTCAAAGTGCTGGGATTACAGGCATGAGCCACTGTGCCAGTAGTTGCAGCATTTTTATTTGTTTGTTTGTTTGGGAGGGGGTTTATTTGTTTGTTTTTACTGAACAATTCTGGATTTACTGAAGAGAAGGGATCTGAAAGCATTAATTACAAGTTTTGATATAATGTGTTTGAAACTCTGTGCCTCCAATATTTGCAGTATGTCCTTTTTCTGAAGAAAGTTATATAACTAAGTCACAAAGCTGGCGTGTGTGTGTGTGTGTGTGGTGTGTGTGTGTGTGTGTTCAAGTTACTACTTCATTTGCCCAGGCAAATGAAAATTTAAAAAATAATCAACTTGTGTTTTATACCTTATAATAAGCTTGTAGTGGACGAAAAGCAAAATATTCATCCGAATTACTTTTGAGGAAAAAAATTAAACTATAGGAAGCTTTGGCTGCAATTCATGAATAACCTAGAAATCATTATCCATAACTGGATAATAAGTAGATACATTGAATAAAATAGTTCTTCTCCTCAGAGGTGTTTAGATTTCCAGCTGGGAGTGGTTTGTTCTCTATAGGACATTTGCAAATGTGTGGGGACAGCCCAGGCTTTTAGTGGGTTCAGGCCAGACATGCCAAATAATCCTCAATTTCTATGAGACATTCTGGTTTAAGGAAGAACTGACGCATCATAATGCCAATAGCACCCCTATTGAAAGCTGATGGTGTCCCTATTCTTATTAGGTACAACATTTGGGAGATATTAGAAAAACATAATGGATAATTTTATTCCTTTTAAGTACAGCCTTAGGCCAATAAAATGAACTAATTAGGCAACAGAAACCTCCTCTTCCTAAAATTAGAGTTAAGGCCCACTTATAAGCAATTGGTAATTTAAATTCTCAATATTTATGCCAAGGGGTTACTGGGTTTTTTTAAGGTGGTAATGTGCCGAAAACAGTTTAAATCTTGTTGCAGGAAAATAGTGCTATTATCTCAGAAAACAAGAGGTTTTTTTTTTTTGTAATTTCAGGGGCTCAAAATTGGGACAACTATGCAGTTTTTAATGGCATTGGACCTGACCTGAAAAATAGAATTTAAAATTGAAATTAACATTTGTCAAGAGCCTGGACATCATTGCTTATATTAACAATGGAATAAAATACAAGATATTCTAGAAACCCATATACATTCACCAAGGAATACAAAGTAAAATAAGCCACGTATTTAGTTCACACTTTGCCAGCTATTTTTACTCTTTGCTTCTCCATTAAGAAGAACTAAGTTTAGATTTATACATTTTTTATAATTTCATCAAACATTTGATTTAATCATTTTGAATTTGAATAAGTAAATGTTTTCAAGTACATTAGAACAAGATCCCCTAAAGGCAACACCAATTTATTACATTCTCTTTTTTAAAGCTTTTAAAATGAAACTTCTCATCTGTGACAGTGACCCAGAGTACAGTTCATTATTAATGAACTTAAAACCCATAAACATGTTAGTTGATCTCACTGTATATGTGATATGGTTTGGTTCTGTGTCCCCACCCAAATCTCACCTTGAATTGTAATCCTCATAATCCCCACATGTCAAGGGTGGGACCAGATGAAGGTAATTGGACCATGGGGTGGTTCCCCAACGCTGTTCTCGTGATAATAAGTGAATCTCATGAGATCTGATGCTTTTGTAAGTGTCTGGCATTTCCCCTGCTTGCACTCATTCTCTCTCCTGCCACTCTGTGAAGAGGTGCTTTCCGCCATGATTGTTAAGTCTCCTAAGGTCTCCCCAGCTATGTGATACTGTGATTCAATTAACCTCTTTTCTTTATAAATTACCCAGTCTCAGGTATTTCTTCATAGCAGCGTGAGAATGGGCTAATACAATACGTATAGATGTGGTTACTTTCATTCAACAGGTCTTTCCCTCTAAGACCTGTTCAATATAAGTAAATTCTTTGAAGCTTTGAAAAATATTTTTTGGACTCAAACAGCATCAAAACACTTAAATGACTGGGTTCCAAGATCTGACATTTAGAAAAGGGCAGGTCTGCCTTCCAGTTGGAAACTTTTTCTGTTAACATATAACCTTCATATTTTCATTTAAATGTGGTTGTCTCATATTTCAGCTAATAAAATCATTAAACCAAATCATGAAATTACTACAGTGTAGATACTTCAGCCAAAAAAAAAAAAATTGAGTAAGTGTCAGAATCCTTCTTCACTTCATATAGAATAAAGAAGTTTATAAAATTTGACTTCACAAGTCACCTTGGATTTTCAGATCTGTATAGCAATGCAATAATAATGACTTTCAAATGTGTTTTATGTTTCCTTTCCTGATAATACATTAACAGGAGCCTTAAGTCAACATTTAGATAATACCAAGACTATGTTATCATAGAATAATAAGAAAAATTAAAGCAATTTAATTTTTGCTTGTGAAGACTGTGCCTGGTGGGTTTTTTCTTTGTTATTGTTTTTTTTTTTTCTTTCTTTTTTTATTTTTTTGAGATGGAGTCTCGCTCTGTCGCCCAGGCTGGAGTGCAGTGGTGCAATCTCAGCTCACTGCAAGCTCCGCCTCCCAGGTTCATGCCATTCTCCTGCCTCAGCCTCCCATGTTATTGTTTTTAAGTCGTAAAAAGTAAAGTTTTATGATTGGGTAGGAAAAAATGAGTTAATTATGTAAAAATATTTTTTTCTATGTGAAATTTTAAATTTGATTTAAAAAATTTATGCTGATGGTTGTTAAGCTTATTTCTTTCTTTTAAGTAAATAATATCAAATACATACATGTAGATGGGAACAATCCAGAAAAGCAAGAAAATTTGATAATTAGCCAAAAAATTAAAAGGAAATATGTCAGTGGTATCTTCCTAATTCAGCATGAGGGGGCTGAGAGGTAGTATATATGTCAGCCTTAGATGGGAGAATAGACTGTTAACAACAGGGAGGGCAGAGTATGTGCCTGCAAAAGCAGGTAGGTGAGTAGATGTGATATAGTTGTTTGTGGCTTTCTATTCTGATAGCTTCTATTTTCATAGTGGTAACCCTTCCTTAAACCTAAAGAAGCCTGAAGCCTACTCCCAAACACTTTACTCATCAAGTGCAGTAACCGTTCAACCCAGCAGTCCTATTGCTGGGTATGTACCCAAAAAAATATAAATAATTCTACCAGAAAGATACATGTACTCATATGTTCATCACAGCACTACTCATAATAGCAAGACATGGGATCTATCTAGATGCCCATTAACAGCGGACTGGATAAAGAAAATGTGGTATACATACACCACGGAAAGCTATGCAGCCATGAAAAAAATGAAATAATGTCCTTGGCAGCAACATGAATGCAGCTGGAGGTCATTATCCTAAGTGAATTAATGCAGGAACAGAAAACCAAATACTACATGTTTTGATTTATAAGTGGGAGCTAAACATTGCTTACACGTGGACACAAAGATGGGAACAATAGATACCAGGGCCTACTTGAGCAAGGAGGGTGGGAGGAGTGTAAAGGTCAAAAAACTACCTATGTTTACTACCTGGGTGACAAAATCATCTGTACACCGAACCCCTGTGAAATGCAATTTACCGATGTAACAAACCTGAACATGTAATCCCTGAACCTAAAATAAAAGTTGAAAAATAATAAATAAATAAATAAAACTTGGAAGTACTCTCTGTAGTTTTTTTAGTGTAAACAAAGATGAAAGCCTCATCCAAATAGCAGAAAGCCTACCTCATTCAGAAAACAAAACAACCCCACTGGACTTGGGGATGGGAAGTGGGTATGGGAACCTCCCACTGATACTGCACCATGAGGCAATTGTTCCTTTACCCATTTGTAAAATGTATTCCCTTTTATCAAGGACCTGGCTGGCCTTCAATCTCTCTAATAAGAGACTCAGCATGCTTGTAAGGTACAGATGTTCCAGAAAAAAAGAAGGTTGGCTTGGAATACGGTGCAGTTGGCAACATTACTGAGGTCATTAGAGGCAGGCTATAGTAACATAAAACCAGGCAAGCTTTTTTTTTTTTTTTTTTTTTTTTTTGAGACGGAGTCTCGCTCTGTCGCCAGGTGGAGTGCAGTGCACAATCCGCTCACTGCAACTCCGCCTCCCGGTCACGCCATCTCCTGCCTCAGCCTCTCCGATAGCTGGACTACAGCGCCCCCACCCCGGCTAATTTTTTTTTTTAGAGACGGTTTCACCATGTCTCATCTCCTGACCTCGTGATCCGCCCACCTCGCCTCCCAAGTCTGGATTACAACGTAGCCACCACCCCCAAAACCAGGCAAGCTTTATGCCAGAGAACTTAAATCCAACATTGAGAAACCTCTGTGTGATACAAAGATTAGCTGTTATCAAACCACAAAATTCTCTCAGCAGCAGGGCCCTCTGATTTCAGTAACTGAAAAGGTGACGTTAAGGGAAGCTTAGCAGTCTGGGTGGTGCAGTCCAGCCTGAGGCCTGTAGAATCTAAGACTCTTAACCCCAAATTACATCTAACATGACATTTGCTCTCACTGCACAGCAACCTTATGATACTAACTTGTCAAAAGTTGGGAATGTAACCCCATTCTTCCTTTCTGTTAGCACAACTCCACTCACAGATGCTTAGACATCTTTTCACAATGATTTTGCCTTACCTGGGAAGTACTCCCTCTGCAGAGGCTGAACTATAAAGATAGGCTCTTTACAGTAATATAATTTCCTCATTGGACCACAGGTCAACTCCTGACCAAGCTGGCCACTCCTATTCCCTTCTCTGGGAATTAAGAATTGGAACTGCCAATTTGTTTTTACTTTTGGCAGACCTATAGCATGTAAATTCAGTTGTGAAACATTGTCTTCCCTTCATAGACTACAAACATCGAAAGCCAATCAGAGCAGGTGCAAGAATGCATATGGTAGGCAGAGAGAAGTGGAGATGTGTTCAGGCTTCACAGTTTCCTATTTCCTGATTAGAGTCCCTTCCCGAGGCTTGGCTTCATGACTGTCATTGATTCCATATGACACACTTGTACTGCTATATACATATAAGTAATCCCTTGTCTCTGTTACTTGCAGCCCAAAGAGTCCAATTTCCCTTCTACCAAGAATATGAAAGAATGAAAGTGGATCTTGTGTAACCATGTTAAGACTCTTATCATTTTTTTTAACGGAATCTCACTCTGTCTCCCAGGCTGGAGTGCAGTGGCACAATCTCGGCTCACTGCAGCCTCCGCCTCCCAGGTTTAAGTAATTCTCATGCCTCAGTCTCCCAAGTAGCTGGGATTACAGGCACCCACCACCATGCCTGGCTAATTTTTGTATTTTTAGTAGAGACAGGGTTTCACCATGTTGGTCAGGCTGGTCTTGAACTTCTGCCTCAAGTGATCTGCCCACCTCGGCCTCCCAAAGTGCTGGAATTACAGAGATGAGCCACCATGCCTGGCCAAGACTCTTATCCTTTTTTAAAGGTAATTTCTAGTTGGCCCCTCAAAGCATTTATTCTCTGGGAAGTTGATGTGGATGACCAGGAATCAGACATGAGCACCTATGCATTATACTCTGAGTCTTCACCAGTTTCTTGCAAAATTAAAGTGACACAATCCCTCTATACCTGTCTACTCATTTGCAAAATTATCTAGGAAACTAAAACGCTTTCACTCAGATCCATAGTAGCAGAAGTCACATAAACTCTTGCAGGACTAGTCACTGTGTGCTTCCTGTAAATCTTGCTTTCTGGATTGCAACTGTTCCTCAGTTAAAATTCCATAAAGATAAAATGTTGTCAATTTGATTAAAGTCTATTCCAACACTGTATTATGATTTCCTTGCTATAGGGAATTACTTAACATTTACATTAAGCTGAAATGCACAGTGGTAATCTCTGATCTATCAGATAATAATTAGAATAATTGTGAAGGTTCTGTAAACGGAGTTATCAAGGTTCTCTTCACTCTCCACTTGGTAGCTATATAATGAGGCTGGTGATATAATCTATAAGTAATATTTTAATTAAACCTAAGAAATGGAGGCTATAGATGTAGGTACTTCTGTAGAAACTCTGTTTTACTAGCTAAGGAGAAGACAAAAATTATAAAACTATTCTTTCTCTTTTTTTTCTTTTTTGAGATGGAGTCTTGCTCTGTTGCCCAGGCTGGAGTACAGTGGTGCAATCTCAGCTCACTGCAAGCTCCACCTCCTGGGTTCACGCCATTCTCCTGCCTCAGCCTCCCAAGTAGTTGGGACTACAGGCACCCACCACCACACCCGGCTAATTTAATTTTTTGTATTTTAAGTAGAGATGGGGTTTCACCGTGTTAGCCAGGATGGTCTTGATCTCCTGACCTCGTGATCCACCTGCCTTGGCCTCCCAAAGTGCTGGGATTATAGGCGTGAGCCACCACGCCTGGCCAAAACTATTCTTTCTTTTCTATGTAATAATTGTTTCTTATATATATATATTGCAGTCAGGGACTTACTTTTATACATAAGTCATTCCTAGAAACATGTGCTATTAATAAATAAGGCCAACTGTGTGAAATTTGCCCATATTTGCAACTTTTAAGGTTGGGATCTATACTTAGAGAACTTGGAATGTTATAAAATCCTAAATTACACATTGCCTTTTGGGCATAATTATCAATATATTTTTTCACTGTTGCATACAATGTACTTTTTACAACTCAAAAATACCTTTAGGAAGCACTATCAATTTAATTACAACTTTGGAGAAATTACAATAAAAATACTGTATTTTTAAAAAACACTTTCTTTATTGTTGATGTTGATATAAACAATAGCACAAATTATCGGTACAATTACATTCCACTCTGGATCAAGAAAGCGTAACAAGGACGATCCAAAATAACCTAAAAACAAGCTAAATAAAACAATGGTTTTTCAGCCATTGGACCCTACACACTATAGAGCAGTGATTCCTGGGAGAGAGAAAACAAATTAGGTGGGTCCTACAATTGCCCTAGTTTACAGCCTTGATAAAATTTTTAGGCCTCTAGAAAAGGAGGAAAATCCCAAGTGAAGCCTGGGAGTCTCCCAGAGTTAAGAAAACAGAGTTGGGACTGTAAGGACATACAGCCAACTAGAGTTCACAGGGCAGGGAACAAAAAGGAGAGAGCTACACAGAGAGACAGTTACGAGATAAAAATTTGGTTAGGGCCCTCCTCCAGCCTCTGGGTGAATATCAGTCAGCTCACAGGTATGAGGAAACCATCTGAGGCCCAGCAAAGAACCACCCAAGAGGTTGGATTACAGGTTGGTTACAGAGCTCAAACAAGGTTGGAGATGTTTATATTCCTACCAGCCATAAAGGAAAAACCCCATGCATAACATAAATGAAGAAAAGTACACGAAGGGACTTCATAATCAAATGCTTAAAACAATTACCTGTCACTCTTAACATATAATCAGATTTCAGTTCAAGCCCATGCCTTCTTCCCCTCTTCAAAAATATTTGAAGAAGTTTATTCTAAGCCAAATATGACTCAAATATGACTGACCATGGCCTGGAACACAGCCTCAAGAAGTCCTTAGAACATACGCCCAAGGTGGTTGAGTTACAGCTTGGTTTTATACATTTTAAGGAAACAAAAGTTATAGGCAAAGACATAAATCAATAAATGTGAGGTATATATTGGTTCAGCCCACTCACATGCCAACGGTGGAGTCAAAGATTTTCTGACTGGCAATTGGTTGAAAAAGTTAAGATAAGGGGGGTTGTGGAAGCCAACGTTCTTGTTATGTAGATGAAACCTCCAGGTAGCAAGCTTCATAAAGAATAGATGGTAAATGTCTCTCATCAGAACTTAAAAAGTATCAAACTCTTAAATTTCCCCTGAATCAGGAAAAGACCTGGAAAGGGAAGGAGACTCTCTACAGAAGGTAAAATTCTCCCAAAAGAGATGGTTTTGCAGGGCCATTTCAAAATATATGAAAGAATTACATTTTGGGGTAAAATACTTTTCTTCAGGACCTACTATCTGTCATTAGATGCTATCTATATCAGAATCAGGTTGGAGTTGGGTATCTTACTGCTACAAAGAGTCTGTCTTGTAGGTCTTATGGTCTCTATTTTAATGTTAGTGCTGGTCAGTTGTGCCTCAACTCCAAAGGGAGGGGGTATAATGAGGCATATCTGACCTCCCCTCCCAACATGGCCTGAACTAATTTTTCTTTGAGATACTCTTGGCCAAGGAGGGGGCCATCCATGCAGACTGGTGGAAGGCTAAGAATTTAATTTTCGGCTTACATCTTGTTTCCGGAATCCCTACCAGCCAAATGAGGTTAACATATTTCTCTGAATACACAACGCTCATGCTTTCCAATGCTTTAGGGATGTCTATTTATATTAGTTAAAATAGGGCCAAATTTGAAAGTCAACCACAGAATATTTGCAAACCACCTTTAAATGGTCTTAGGTATCTGAATTTGCATATTACCTTAACAAATCTGTGCACACACATGTGGCCCAAGCATCTAGAAAAGACAGCCACACTATAAAATCTTTTGCCATAAGGTTTACTTAGGATATGGATTTAGCTTCTTGCCTCTCTCCTTGAGTTTCATGCATTTACAGCCCCTTTATTTCCCAAGCTCATCTTTTTCCTTAGCAGAGACTTTACTTGCTCTTTGCTTCACGTTTCTAACCACAGATAAAATTTGCATTTCCCATATACCCAGCCTTGATGCAGAGACTCCAGCACAGTAAAATCCCTAAACTACCTAGTATCCCAGAATGAAAGGAAGGCGCACACAGCCTAGTCTGTCCTACATTGCAGCTTCAAGAAGAGCATTTGCAAAAATATATTTTGTCTTTGCCTAGCATTTGTCATTGTTTTAGCTGTCTAGCATCAGAACCCTTTTCTTAACTTGGGAGAAACTTCTTAGTGTAAGCATAAAGCTGAAAATTCGAACACCTAGGTCCTTGACCTAAGATTCCGCTGTTCCAAACTTTTCTTCTAGGGCAAGGGACACAAAGAGGAGGATATCAGGAAGAATTCTCTTTGGTCATGACTACAGGGTTGGTGGCAACAAGATCAAGTTTTCAAGGACAATATGCCTGCCACACTAATAACAGCAATAGCATTCAATATCTAGTGCCAGTGGTGCCCGTGATCCAACCTATTGCATCTGGTACTTGGTAGAAAAAAATATATATATGGTTCTGGGATGATTTCGGGTAGAATTTCAGGCTGCCCCTTTCCAGATTTTTCAGCCCACCTGTTGTTTATTTGGACTACTCAACCTTTTCATAAATAAGTTCCTTTTGGCCTGAATCAGCTATTGTCAATTTATTTAAGAACTTGCATGTAAACCTGATTCAATACATAATAACTAAAATACTTATGCTAGAGGCAGGAGAATAATATACAAGACGGACCTAGAGTTTCAATTCAAAACTCAGAGGTTCTAAATTTTATTATGGTTCTCCCCACTCAAGATGGGTGATTTGTGGCCAGTAATAAATCATCTCTGAGCTTCAAGGTCTTCAGATATAAAGTAGAGAAGACAATCTGATCAAATGATTGACAAATAAAATAATGTGTCAAATTATTTTCTTTATACCAAATTGAGATCTTGAAAGGGTTTAAACATAGAATCTTTTCACGTTACACTAAAATTATTTCTGGGAAGGTGACATCTCTTTCCTACTAAATAATAAACTACTATATTAGTCAGCTTCTGAGGTAGCAAGAAAAAACTACACAATCTCAGTGGCTTACAACAGCAAATATTTGTTCCTTGCTCACAAGTCTGAAGGTTTACTGTGGCTTACCCGGGCTCACCTGGGGTCATCTGGGTTCAAGCTTGGGTATACTCTATGTGATCTCATGCTGGGTCCCAGCTAGAGGACCAGTGGCTCTCGGGGGCCACTTTGTATAGTGTGTATAGTGGATAATAGGAATGCGAGAAGCCAAATCAAACTCTGCCAGGACATTTAAATCCTGCTCATATATGATGTACTTCAGGTCAGTTCACATTCCATTGACTAGGCCCAACATGAATGGGACAGAGAAGATAAGAGACAATAACTTTCATTTTTTTCATCTCAGGGTCTAAAATATAACTGGGTACAAATTGAGTGTTTAAAGGATATTTGTGGAGTGGAATCATTAATTCTAGGACCACAGATAGACAACAGCTCTAAAAACGTTCTTAGAAATCATCCAATCCATGCAGGTAATTTTAAAGGATGGAAAGCTGAGACCCACAAGGTTATGTGACATACACAAATTCCTGCAGAGTTTGGTGCCACTATTGGGCAACATAACTTCAGGTTTCTCCTCAAGCCTAGGGTGAGAGTGGAGGTGGAATTTTCCATTCTGGAATATATAGTCTAGTCTGTTAAATAGGGTGTGATGCTGAAAAGCCGGAGCCACATATTAAATTCCCCCGATATCATTAACTATGGATAATTTGTCCCTGGTTAAAAGCTGTTGACCACAAGGTGAGAAGGAATTGACTCTGTGCATGCAGCTGAAAAAGTCCAAATCTAATCCCACCTAAAGAATGTGGAGCATATAATTATCTCCATTTAAGAGGGTAGTACATTATTTATGAAAAGCTGTCCATCCGTGTTTTTCTTTCTTCTTTCTTTTTCTTTTTTTAAACATGACTCTTTGAAACACATTTTTGTCAGTTTTCTTATGAGTACTCTTGTAAGTTAGTCATTCTGTCCATAGTATGGATTGGATCTGAAATGAGCCTATTTGCTCTAAGAACTCAAAGTTAATGAGGAATAATCAATATCCATGGCTTTATTCAGTTCTGACTCCTGGCTTTCAGATAAAATACACTTTTTACACAATGTAAAATTTCAGCTCATCAGCAAGGGAGAGCTCAAATAAAGCTGAAGGTATGATAGATTGAGCTATGAAAACAATTTAGCCAATATTCAAAACACATCTGGCTAACATTAATCCCTAACATTAATTGCTCTTATGCTTTGCTGGAGGTTATAGCAGAAAGATTATGGATGAAAGAAAATCTCCTCTGTGGCTCTCAAAATTAGAGCTTTAAAATTAAAGTTGATTTACTACATCAAAGTAAGGTAGAGGTTGGATATCTATAGGAGCAAATACAAATATAATAGTTCTACTATCATTTTCAGTATTTACAAGCATTTAAATTGTTATTATTTTAACTATTGGGAAAAAAAGAAATACTCAGGTATTATTGTTATGTTTTTAAAAACTTGAACTGACTTTTTTTAAAAAGTAATTTCAACTTGTATCTTAGATTCAGGGAAGGCATGTGCAGTTTTGTTACCTGGGTAAGGGGTACAATTGATCCCATCACCCAAGTACTGAGCATGGTACCAACAGTTTTTCAACCCTTGTCCTGCTACTTCCGTCTCCCTTCTAGTAGTTCCCCAGTGTCTATTATTTCCATCTTTATATAGGTAAGTACCCAATGATTAGCTACTACTTAGAAGTGAGAATATGCAGTATTTAGTTTTCTACTACTGCATTAAACTTCTTAGAATAATGACCTCTAGCTGTATCTATGTTGCTGAAAAGAATGTGATTTTGTTCTTTTTTATGGCTATATAGTATTCCACAGTGTATATATACCAATCCACCATTGATGACCACCTAGATTTGTTCCATATCTTTGCTATTGTGAACAGCACTGCAACAAACATGTGAGTACATGTGCCTTTTTAGTAGAATGATTTATCTTCTTTGGCTATATACCCAGTAATGGGATTGCTGGGTAATGGTAGTTCTGTTTTGAGTTCTTTGAGAAATCTCCAAACTGCTTTCCACTGTAGCTGAACTACTTACATTCCCACCAGTAGTGTATAAGCAACCACTTTCTCCACAGCTTCTCCAGCATCTGTTGATTTTTGATTTTTTAATAGTAACCATTTTGACTGGTATGAGATGGTATCTCACTGTGGTTTTGATTTGCATTTGTCTGATCATTAGTGATGTGGAACATTTTTTCATAAGTTTGTTGGCCACTTGCATGTCTTCTTTTGAGAAGTGTCTGTTCATGTTTTTGCCCATTTCTTAATGAGGTTATTTGTTCTTTGCTCCTTCAATTGTGTAAGTTCCTAATGGATTCTGGATATTACACCTTTGTCAGATGTGTAGTTTGCAAATACTTACTCCCATTCTGTAGATTATCTGGTTGCTCTGTTGATAGCTTCTTTTGCTGTGCAGAAGCTCTTTAGTTTAATTAAGTCCCATTTGTCAATTTTTGTTTCCGTTGCAATTGCTTTTGAGGGCTTAATCATAAATTCTTTCGCAAGGCTGATGTCCAGAATGGTATTTCCTAGGTTTTCTTCTAGGATTCTCACAGTTTGAGTTGTTACATTTAAAATTTTAATCTAACTTGAGTTAATTTTTGTGTATGGTGAAAGATACAGGTCCAGTTTCATTATTCTGCATATGCTAGCCAGCTTTCTCAGCATCATTTATTGAATAGGGAGTCCTTCCCTCATTGCTTATTTTTGTCAACATTGTTGAAGATTAAATAGCTATAGGCATGCAAGCTGGGTTCTCTGTTCTGTTCCATTGGTCTATGTGTCTGTTTTTGTACCAGTACCATGCTTTTCTGGTTACTGTAGGTTTATAGTATAATCTGAAGTTGGGTAATATAATACCTCCAGCTTTGTTCTTTTTGCTTATTCTGGCTCTTTTTTCATTTGAATATATGAGGATAAAATACTTGTACATTTGTTTGTGTCTTTGATCTCTTTCAGCAGTATTTTGTTTTCACTTGTACAAGTTTTCCTTGTAGAGATCTTTCACTTTCTTGGTTAGATATATTTTTTTTTTTTTTTTTGAGATGGAGTCTCACTCTGTCACCCAGGCTGGAGTACAGTAGCACGATCTCGGCTCACTGCAAGCTCCGCCTCCCAGGTTCATGCCATTCTCCTCCCTCAGCCTCCCAAGTAGCTGGGACTACAGGCACCCGCCACCACACACAGCTAATTTTTTTGTATTTTTATTAGAGACAGGGTTTCACCATGTTAGACAGAATGATCTCAATCTCCTGACCTCATGATCCACCCAAATTGGTCAGATATATTTCTAAATATTTTATTTTATTTTTACTTTTTTGTGGCTATTGTAAATTAGATTGCATTCTCGATTTTGTCCTCAGCTTGAACATTATTAATGTATAGTAATGTTATTTATTTTTGTACGTTGGTTGTGTACCCTAAAATTTTACTGACATCATTCCAGGAGACTTTTGGAGGAGTTGTTAGGGTTTTCTAGGTATAGAATCATATTGTCAATTAGGAGAGACAGTTTGACTTCTTCTTTTCCTATATGGATGCCTTTTGTTTTTTTTTCCTTTGCCTGATTGCTCTGGCTAGGACTTCCTTGAATTGGCTTATTTAGAGAGGTAGAATCACCATAAACATAGCATAATCTAGGCCTAATACTGTGCCCAGTCAGCCTAGTACTTTATATGGCATGTAGGCAGAAGGAAAGACATGTTTTCTCACATTTCATCTAAGTAATGATCAGAGTATAATATCTAACCAAAATTTTTATTATTAATACTTAACTGATATCTGTCATTATTGCACATATTTAACTCTTTCTGAATCTGATTTTATAAGCATATTAATTTATTATGTTACTTCTAGAGGTAAATTTTTTGGTTGAATTACTCCCCAGAAAGTAAAGACGGATTGCTCTTATTTATCTCAAATTTTCCTTTTCTAGCTCAAACATATAGTCATCATTTTAGTCCTCATCAAATAAGTTTGTTTGTCTTGTCCTCTTCTCAATCAAATAGGAATTGCATTTAGCTGCTGGGAGTAGACATCCAACAACAATAGTATAAACACATAAGAATGTCTTTTTCTCACAAAGAAACAGCCTAGAGTTAGGCTGCTCTGGACTGGTTTATGGGCTCCACAGCATCTCCAGGCTTTTTCAAAAACTCTTAGTTAGATGCACCCTGGCCCAATGAGTCACCTATGACTGAGCTGTCATGCTGATGCAGCTAATATTGCTTTAAGTGGTATGACTAATTTTTTTTTGCACCTGAAGATTACTTTGGACACTCTCTGCCTGCACATATGGCAGAGAAGCTTTTATCAGATCAGCACTCCCACTAAGAATAATTAGAATAGTTGGATGCAATTTCAAAAACATCTGTGTGAAGGCATCAGTGAGGACGTGAAAGACCAAGATCCTAGAGAGAAGCAAAGTACAGAAATGAGCCCAGCATTAGGCCTAGCTTTTAACCTGGAGGCATCTGTTGATTTACAAGCAATGGCCTAGAAACTGAGAGATCTAACAGCAAAGAAGCCAAGAGGCATGGAATCCAAGAGAAACGTAGTACCAAGATACTAAGAGAGTAGCAGACTTTTAGACCGGGACTAAAATTTGGAGTTCATGGCTTACCGAAAAGGAGGCCCTGGTAAACATCATAGGAGTCAGGTTTAACCTTGTCAAAGACTAATTCTTCAACTCATCTCTACCTTCGAGGGTATTAAGATGATCTACCTCTACTCTAAATGCCTTCCTAAAGGGAAGGAAACCTAAAGGGAAGGAAACCTTCTTCAGAGGGATAATTTCCTATTCATTTTAGGAGGCCAGAATAATTGTGACATCCAAACTAAAATGGCATTACTTTTAAAAAAGGAAAATCATAGGCCAACATCTCTCATGAATAAATATCTCAAAACTCCTAAAGAAAATATCATCAAACAAGGATTTTCAGTAGTTTAAAAAGATAATACATGACAACAAACCTGGGTTTACTCCAGGTTTCCAAGTTTTAAATTCCAAGATTTAAAAAAAAACAATCAATGTAATTTCCTATATTAATACAATAAAGAGACAACAATATGATTATCTCAACTGATGAAGGAAAAGCATTTGATAGAACTCAATAACTGATTGTGATTTTTTTTGAAAGCCACTTTGCAAATTAAGGTACAGAAATTGAAATGTTAACTAAAAACTTACCCATAGGAAAAAAATCTCAAGGCCCAGATGGCTTTACTAGTGAATCTTGTTAATTTTTTTTTTCTTTTTGAGATGGAACTCCACTCTTTTTGCCCAGGCTAGAGTGCAATGGTGCTATCTCAGCTCACTGCAGTCTCCACCCGTGAGTTCGAGTGATTCTCCTGCCTCAGCCTCCCAAGTAGCTGGGATTACAGGTGTCTGCCACCACACCCAGCTAATTTTGTATTTTTCATAGGAATGGGGTTTCACCATGTTAGTCAGGCTAATCACAAACTCCTGACCTCAGGTGATCTGCCCATCTCGGCCTCCCAAAGTGCTGGGATTACAGGCGTGAGCCACCACGCATGGCCATTAAATTTTTAAGGAAGAAAAAATGCCAATGTTACATGAACTCTTTCAGAAAAGTAGGGAAAGTGGAAAAACTTCACAACTTATTTTATGTGATCAGCATTACTGTGATACCAATATGAGAAAAGATACTGCAATAAAAGAAAATCACAGACCACTAATGAAAATAGATACAAAAATAATTATAAAAAATGTTAACAAATAGAATTCAGCAAAACACAAAAAGGAAAATAAACCATGACCAAGTGCAATAAATCCTAGGAATGTGAGGTTAGTTTGACATTATAAAATCAATCAACATGATTCACCATTTTAACTGAAAAAATGAGGACCATACAATCATTTCATTAGATGCAGACAAAGCACGTAGAAAAATTCATTGCTAATTCATAACTCATTCATGATTTAAAACTCTCAGAAAATTAAGAAGATAAGGTAATATCCTGAACCCTTTTTACATTCACTCATTGAATTTTGTGATATTAACTAAAGTGTAGTACGTAGAAGAGAATCATATTTAAAGGAAAAAAATGTGTTTGACTTTTAATACCTTGGCTTTGAAGTGCTCTTCCCCTGGGGACATCTAAGAACAATTTCCAAGGGGGACAGTGGTTGACAGTTCTGGAGGTCCTGGACAAGGCATAGATTAGAATTATAAATTTGGGAGCCATGTCTGTGCAGGTAGTTATTGAAGCAATAGTTGCAGATTAGGTTGCATAGAAGCTACATAGCAAGGTATTTATTAGTATAGGCTTTGAAATCTCACTGCTTGAGTTAGACCCAGTCTTTACCATTTGTG
The DNA here is from genome assembly GCF_006542625.1 of Nomascus leucogenys. NCBI lineage: Eukaryota > Metazoa > Chordata > Mammalia > Primates > Hylobatidae > Nomascus > Nomascus leucogenys. The sequence goes on along the minus strand of NC_044386.1, from coordinate 38,092,885 downwards.
AGTTATGATCCTGGGCATGAAATTCAACTTATCACTTTTTCTCTGTATGCCTACCATTATGATACACCATAAAGATGTTATAAGAATTAACAGAATTTTATGCATAAAATATTTAGAGCATGTCCTGGAACTTACTAAACACCATAAAAATTTTAGCTTTTGCTGCTGTTATTGTTGTTTCGAAAGAAAGAAAGAAGAGAGGAACTTATACTAAGTTATTTAGTTTAGAACATTCATATTTACAATGTTGCTTTTGCAACTTTATTATAAAACTGTTTATTTTTCATACATTAAGTTCAAAAGTATCTTTTTCTATAGTTGTGACTTCCTGTTAATTTAGATTATGTTTTCTCAAAAGCAGGTCCTGAGTTAAAGAGATAAATGCAGTTTACATGGATAGTGATCCAAGAATCAATGGTATAGAATGGAAAGTGATAAGGCTGGGAAAGAAATGAAGACAATATTGTGTGTTATGACCTTGGTTTTTAGTGTAGGCAAATGTGACTTAATTCCACATTTAGAAGACAATGTAGAACACATCTCAGAGTTACTCCAACTGAGGAAAGAGAAAGTGAGAATATTTTTCTACCAACTCCCCAACTGTCCAAGTTTGAGTGCTACTGTAGCATCATTAACTCTCTGTTATTTCTGGATTGCCTTTTACCTATGCTAAGAGTTTCCCCAAGGCTATTAAAAAGCCCTCAGGCAGAGAGTAGCAGAGATTTCATTAAGTAGGCTTTGGTGTGTAGAAGTGAGAGCTAAGGAGATATGACAGACCACCTACAGCTATTGCTACATCCACACTCTAGGAAGGATATACTAAGTAATAACAGTCATGTCTAGTTTACTAACTAGTCTCATTGTTCCCAAAGAAACTTTATAAATCAAAAAGAACTTTAAAAAAATGTGTAAAGCAGCTAGATTCAAGAAATTCTGCTCAAAAAGCCTAATGTATTATTATGAAGCACTACACAAGCTTAAAGAGCCTAGAATAAAAATTTTTTAACATAACAAATCACTAAGTAAACAGTTACTTGCAATGCCTGTAATGGCACAAAATAATAGAAAACAATGTTCTCACAAATCATGAGATATATGTGTCAACATAAAAATCACACAATAAAAATGTTTAATTGATAATTTATAATGGTATAAATGTGTGCAGGTAAAGTGATGTTATGATTTATGAATACAATGTGGAACAATTAAATCAACCTAGTTAATCAATCTAGTTGACATGTCATCATCTCAAATAGTTAACTTTTTTTGTGATGAGAACATTTGAAACTTAGTCTCTTGGCAATTTTGGAATGCACAATACCCTATTATTCACTATATTCACCAAGCTGTACAATAGAACTCAAAAGAAAAGAACATTTCTCCCATCTGAGATGTTGTATACTTTACGCATTATCTTCCATTCCTCCTCCCATCCTCAGTCTCTGCAACCACCATTCTACTCTCTGCTTCTATGACTTCCATTGTTTTAGATTCCACATGTAAGTTAAACCACACAGTATTTTTTTTTTACTGTACTTGGCTTATTTCATTTAGCATAATGTTTTTCAATTCCGTTTATGTTGTAAATGATAGAATTTCCTTCTTTATTAAGGCTCAATAGTATTCCATTGAGTATACATACATTTTTTTAATCCATTCATCTGTTGACGTACCATTCTGGAGGTGACAGGAAAGCATAAATGTGGGATTTCTAAGGTTGTTGCAAACATGAGAGAATTGAAAGAAAAATTTTGGCTAGAAATTTATTTTGAAATGAAACATAATTTATATAAAGATGTTTGAAAACAATTTCTTAATTAAGAAAACATTCCCCTTATAAGTGTGTGCTAACTACAGAGAAATCAAAACTCAAATGTATTCTAAAATGTAACTTTTGCTAGAACTCAGATGTACCCTGTTTAGTCTGTTTTCATACTGCTATAAAGAACTGCCCAAGACTGGATAATTTATAAAGGAAAGAGGTTTAACTGACTCACAGTTCCACATTGCTGGGGAGGCCTCAGGAAACTTACAATCATGGCAGAAGGCAAAGAAGAGGCAGACACCTTCTTCACAGGACAGCAGGATGGAGTGAGTACAAGCAGGGAAAATGCCAGACACTTAGAAGATGATCAGATCTCGCGAGACCCATTCACTATCATGAGAACACGATGGGGGAAACCACCCCCATGAGCCAATTACCTCTACCCTTGGCCCAACCCTTGACACATGGGGATTATGGTGATTACAATTCAAGATGAGATTTTGGGTGGGAGGACACAGCCAAACCATATCATATTCCAAAAATGTAACTTTATTTTCTCCAAGTTTTTCTTTCCTTCCTGCTCCTATCCCAATTAATGAGGAAAAAAGTCTTAAACTTTTCAATTAATATTATTCAAGGTAACTACTTAATGAGCTCAAACGTAAGCTCCCTATTAGGACTATTTTTCTCTTGCTATAGGTTTTTTTATTTTACCTTCTCCTTTTCAAGATTCATCCAAATACTCATGGAAGAGGTATGATGGGGATACTGGTCCACCAGCTGTCGTTTCAAACTATGCTGGCTGCTATTGTGAATGTTCTGTCCTACCTAAGTACCAAGCATCCTCAAACAATATCCATCTTGAACCAGTCTTTCTATCTCGTCTTTTGAAGCTTTATATGTAGTAGCATCCACTTTGAAACCCATGTTTCCTATCATATCATCTAGTTAAGGTCTCTTCTGTTCCATGAATTTTCTCACAATTTTTTGCCACCCCATATAGCACACTGAGCTTGTGGAAACCACAAGTAGGCTTTATGAAGTTTAAAATATTACCCCATATCCTTTCACTTCCTCCAACATTGTTGCTTTCTTGCTCTCCAACCATGTTGCTTGTGGTGCCATTCTGAATTCATGGTTTCTCTGCAAGACCTGTAAACTCTTTATGTCCAGGGAATCACAGTTCAATGTACAATATTTTTTGATTCCTCCAAATTTATTTGGATAGGTTTTACTATCTCCCAGGGGCTCAACCCTGGTAAAGAGAATGAATCCAAGATCCAGTGGTGTGCTAGCACCAGCTTATATAAGCTCATAAAATTTTATTGTTAGAATCTTCCCACCCACTACCTGCTGTTATCACTGCCAGAAAGCTGTAGCATGAGCTCCACAGAGCCTGAGAGCCACTTGCCTAGATTGGCTGCCACTGGCAGAACCCCACCCCGCCTCTAGCAGCAAGGTTGCCACACACTTGCATACATGCTAAGGATAGCCTGCTGCTGCTGGGGCATGCCAACCAGGGCCTGGGAATTGCCCCAATTTGCCCACCACAGCCTATTCCTATGCATGCCACTGGGGGCCTCAGGACAGGCATACCTGGTCTGGCACCACCACCACTCCCGCAAGCATGCTGCCCAGGGACCTGGGGAGTTGTCCTGCCCTGTAAGTCACCCCCGGTGCACACACATAGCATCAGGGGCTCTAATTACAGCCCAGTAATGCCTGTCATCCAAGCACTCAATCTGGAGACCTAAGGACTTCCTTACTGTGCCCACTACACCTTACACCCATGCACACTATGGAGGGGGGACCTAAAGAGAAGCCCACCTCACCTGGTATTCCCTACCTAGCCACTAAGGGACCTGGGGTATCACCCCACCCCGTCGGTCACTCTGGGCACATGTGTGCACCACCAGGAGCCCTAACCACAAGCCCAGAAAACCTGCTGCTGGCACTCAAGCATGCTGCCTGAAAGCCTGAGGATTGCCTCACTCTGTCCACCACTGTCGGTATCTGTGTAGTCCTCCCAGGGGCCTGAAGATGGGTCAGCCCAGCCTGCTGCCACCACCAACATCAGCATTGATATGTGCCACCTGGGGGCATAGGGAATGGCCCACCTGGCCCATCACAGCCACCATTAATACCAGGGAATGCTGCCTGAAAGCCCAAGAGTTATCCCACCACCCTACTGCTGTGGCTCATACTGTGCATGCTGCTCAGGGGCCCAAGGACTCACCCATCTGCTTTATCCACAGCTGCTCCTACTGGCACCCAAGCAAGCCACCTGGAGGCTCAAGAATTGGCGTGCCTAAACCTGCTAACACCATTGGCTGTGTATACTGCTCAGGGGTCCAAGAACAGGCGCTCTTGGCCCACCAGTAGCACCTATGGGGCAACAAGACTGGACTGGTGTCCCTGTTTCGAGCAAAACCTCACCAGAGCTTCCACTAACAATGCAGCCTGACCAATGAAGATCCATGGCATAGAAAACCTATTTAACATAATAATAGCTAATAACCTCCTCAAGCCTAGCAAGAGATTTAGAAATCCAGATATAGGAAGCTCAAAGATCCTCCCTGACACATTATAGTCAAACTGTCAAAAGTCAAAGACGAAAAAAGAATTCTAAAAACATCAAGAGAAAAGTGTCTAGTCACATATAAGAGAACCCCCACAGACTAACAGCAGATTTCTCAACAGAAACCCTACAGGCCAGGAGAGAATGGGATGATATATACAAAGTGATGAAAGAAAAATTGCCACACAAGGACACTGTATCCAGCAAAGTTACCTTTCACAAATGAAAGAGAAATAAAGCCTTTCCTAGACAAGCAAAAACTGAGGGAATTTATCACCACTAAACCAGATCTGAAAGATATGCTTCAGGGAATCCAACACCCAGAAGTGAAAGGAAGATATCTGCTATTATCAAAACACAGAACAATAAAACGTACTGATATGTGGGAGCTAAAAATCATTAAACTTACAGAGAGACATAAAATAATGATAGCTACTAGAGGCTCAGAAAGGAGTGGAGGTGTTTTGAGCGGTGGGGGATGGGGAGAATGGGTATAGACATACAGTTAGATAGAATAAGTTCTAATGTTTGATAGCATAGTAGGGTGACTACAGTTAACAACAATGTATTGTGTATTTCAGAATAGTTAGAGGAGATTACTTGAAACGTTCCTAACACATAGAAATGATAAATGCTCAGCCAGGCACGGTGGCTCACGCCTGTAACCCCAGCACTTTGGGAGGCTGAGGCAGGTGGATCACCTGAGGTCAGGAGTTCAAGACCGGGCTGGCCAATATGGCAAAATCCCATCTCTACTAAAACTACAAAAATTAGCTGGGCATGGTGGCACGGGCCTGTAATCCCAGCTCATGGGGAGGCTGAAGCAGGAGAATCGCTTGAACCTGGGAGGCGGAGGTGCAGTGAGCCAAGATCGTGCCATTTGCACTCCAGCCTGAGCGACAGAGCAAGAATCCATCTCAAAAAAAAAAAGAAAAGAAAAGAAATTATAAATGAGCCAGATGATGAATATCCAAAATACCCTGACTTGATAATTACACATTCTATGCATGTAACAAAATGTTACATTTACCCCATAAGTATGTACAAACATTATGTATCAATAAAAATTCAAAGAAGTTGACTTTTAGATGTTTAGGAATGTTGTTAGCCTGCTGTTAAACACATAAGTTATTTTAAATTAAATTATATGAACGTACATTTAAATTAATTACATTAAAAACAAAGGTAACAAAAACTCTAATTCACCATATTCTAATAATTTTAATACATTTTTACTAATTTTTACTAACAAAATAGGTTTTACTAGTATCTATGCCCTTCAGGTTATTTGTGTATATTTTATCTTTCTAATTCTACATTCAATGACATCAGGCTGGTAACTTGAAATTATTCATGATGTGAGCTATTACACCATAAAAATTATCAAATGCTGCAATTGTTAATCATTTGTCAGCACAACACTGCTCATGTCTCACCTCTTCTCCATCACTTCCTGAACACTTTGTCTCTTCTCTTCCTCTTTTCTCCAGTGGTCTAAGGGTTTTATTACTTTTGCTTCTGGTGTGAATAGACTTGCCCCATATTCTCCTCTTCACCTGGGTTAAAAGAAGGCAATAATGCCATTTATTATTTATTAATAAAGAATGAGAATGTAGAACTTGGACTTTCAAAAATATTATCCTCATTGTTTGGCTGTTAACTTGCTTTCCAAATCTCATCTTCACAGTGAATAGAAGAACAAATCTCAGCCAAGATTCCAAATCATCTCAAACTCCAAATTAATAAAGTCTCATTAGTAAGGAATTATTATAGCAACAGGTAACAATAAATTATCTACCTCGTATTCTGAGTAATTCACATTTACAAATGTGCCTTCATATTTTATCACCTTGGCATTATTGGTTGCTCATAACTTTCTTAGTTTCTCATGATTATAAAGCTGATTTGATTTAACAAGTTACTAGTGAACATGACTAATTGTATTCCCTTATAGTCACCGTAGTACAGCAATCTCAAGGCAGAGGGTTTTCTGCTCTTCTGTTTTCCCAAACTGTACAGAGGAACTAGGCAATTGATTCATTAGTCATTAGTAATCATTTATAAAATTGGAGAAACTACAGAGCAATGATATTTTTATTTTTGTCCAGCTTCTACACTCAGTGCTAGTTCAATCACTTTCTAGATTAAATCTCTATTTTCTTACTCTATTGATTAAATGGCTACTTTGCCAGATAGGATTTACAAGACCAAGCATGTGGGAAATATATTTATTGCCAAATTATCTGACAAAATGATTTCCATTCCCTAAGTCATGCAACATCTTCCAAGCAAAAAAAACAGGTGGAATAACAAAGTATCCCACATTGGAATATTCTAGGATTTTCCCATGAACATTATTGGAAAGTGGAATTTCTATTATTGTTACAGGGAATTTGCTTCACCTGGAAGTTATTGATATTGATGCATTGCAATTACATAGTGTTTTCTACTTTTCTCCTTCAAAAGTAGTAATGTGAGATCCACCTGGAAAGAGTGATCCCTGCGGGAAAGAATTCTGTAGGTAATATTATATAACTTGTTTTGTAAATTCTGGCTACCAAAACCTTGACTACAGTTAAGCAAAGTTCACTCATCTAGGTATCATATATAGCAATACTTTGAAGGTTTTTATTTTAATATTAGAGATTTACTATGGAAACAGAAATAGTTGTGGAAATCATTTAAGCAATATTTGATACTATTAATGCTGTCATATATTTATTATGACCAAACGAAAATAATAAAAACTTTTATGAAAGAAATAAATAAACTGTAAATATAGAGATAGATGGAGTTCTCATATAGCCTGCCAATAATTTAACGTGGCTAGAGCAAATGATCAGGTCTCATTTGGATTTTGCTGTTTGTCTCAGTGTTCTTCTTTCTCTTTTTTTTTTTTTTTTTGTGAGACGGAGTCTCGCTCTGTCGCCCAGGCTGGAGTGCAGTGGCGCAAACTCGGCTCACTGCAAGCTCCGCCTCCCGGGTTCACGCCATTCTCCTGCCTCAGCCTCTCCGAGTAGCTGGGACCACAGGCGCCCGCCACCACGCCCAGCTAATTTTTTGTATTTTTAGTAGAGACGGGGTTTCACTGTGCTCTCAATCTCCTGACCTCGTGATCCGCCCGCCTCGGCCTCCCAAAGTGCTGGGATTACAAGCGTGAGCCACTGCGCCCGGCCTCTTCTTTCAAATCTTCTAAGATTGGATAGCTCTTTTTTATTCTCAGCTCTTATTAATAACTACAATTATTTTTTTGCTCATGCACTAACTTGCGGCAACTGAGTGCTTATTACAAGTCTACAAATGTGTCTGCCTCCTTCCAAAATGCTGTACAAAAAGCTTATTGCCTACTCTGCTGTTAATGAGAATAGCTGCATCTTGTTTTAGCTTTATTTTGTTTTCCTACACAATTGCTCCTGACAGTCTTCCCTTTGCCATCATGTAAATATTCTATATGTGAAGAGCCTCTCTTTCTATAGTGAAAAAGAATTATGCCTTCCTTAGAGTTCTAAAGTGAACATGGATTTTACATCATATAGCCCATTTACACTTTTTGTAGACTATCCATCAAGAAACAATGGTAACAATAGTTTAAGACATTATTGTTTAAACCATTTCATATCCTATATCTTTTGTGCCACAAGATCCATGAAGATCAGTGGTCTCATTTACTTTTGAAAATGACCAGAATGAGTAGTTAGAGCAGTTATCATTTCCCTATTTTACAGATAAGAAAACTGACTGCTAAAAATGTTAATTAAAATTTCCAAGATCAAATAATTGGTGACTGAGCTGATATTAGAAACAAAACCTTATATGAATAAATGTTTATAATATGTTGTCAAATTAATTTTTAAATACAGAAAATATAGTACACATGAAAATTATATACATAATAGAATATTAATTGAAAATATATGCATACAAAGCAGAAATAATGCTAATGCAGCAGATTCTATAAATATAAAATATCTGTTATGTTTAAGGCTGTAATAGATACTGGGTCTACAGAAAGAGTAGACATGGTCCTTGCCACAGTAAAACTAATAATGTAATGAGAGATATAAGTACTAATAAAATAAACACAAAAAGAAACATGACAACACAATATGAGAAAAAAGAACAAAAAATAAGGTGCTATGAATAGCATCAAATTAATATGAGAGTTGATTTGACTCTGAGGAAGTTAATTGAGACTGAAAACAGAAAAATAATCAGGAATTAATCAAGAGAGGATAATGAAGCAAAAAAGATCATGAATGACTTAAATTTTTTTTTTACTTTTCTGTGTTTCCAAGAAAATACACATAACTTTACTAACCAGAAACAATGCATAGCTGCATTTTAAAAAACAACCTTGACTTCTGATTCTGACAGGATACTTATTAGTACTAACAAACTTCCTAGCAAAAGCAACCATAAAAGCTAAAATTAAAAAGAGAATAGCCAAGGCAAAAATACTTTACTAATCAAGAAACCAGAGAAAGAAAAATCCATGTGGTTAAGACAAATTCTCTGCCACTTTTCTTTTAAGGGATTTACTAACTGATAATTGAAGTAGGCCAAAAGATTTAGCACAGAGCAGCAGATCAGAGCTTTCCACTATCTCAGAGTAGTGTAGTAGGAAACAGAAGTAAGTAAAGACTACTAAGTTGGCCACAACTCAAGGGACAGGCAGAGGGGGAAACATACAAAGAAGTAAACTCAATATTTGATTCAGCTTTTTATTGTCAAATATTTCCTCCTTCCTGAAGGGTTAAGAAACACTTAAGAAACAAAGCAGAAAACAATATATAACAAAGCTAAGAAGAATTTTTGAAAATCTCATAGTTCTAGGGATACAACAAAGATAGCTATGAATTAGGAGTCCTAACAAGATCGACAAACTTTTGAGATTCTTAAAAGGTAAAATCTGAAGAAGACAGAAAAAACAGATATAGTCATCTCCACAGACACTAAACTTCAGCACAAATTATCCCAATCACTGAGTAAAGCAGTATTATTATCTGTCACTACTCTAACTGTGCCAGAAAAAAAAAAAACTGTATTAAAGAAAGTGTATTAAAGAAATTCTTATATTAAAGGAATTTATTAATTAAGAACATGTGATTTTTTTCACGCACAATGTCTATCATTTTTTTAAAAATTACCAGGCAAGACAGGACACAGAACCAAATGTCAAACAAGAGGGAAATAACATGTTAGAAACAGAATCATAGGTACACCACTTACTTTAAAATAAGTCTGATTAGTACATTAAAAAAAAAAATGTCAAAATGGAGAATTTTACCAGAGGATCAGAATTTATTTTTAAAAAGAATAAAACAAACCCCAAAATGAAACATATAACCTATTAAAAACAAAGTAGATGGTTTTAACCGTATATTAGCTTAGATATTATATGTATTACGATTACACAAGATATATGGAAGAAGCAAAAGTGTAGTTTTTGTATTTGAACAAAGTTAAGCTGTTATCAGTTAAAAATGGACTGGTTTTAACTTTAAGACGAATTCTGTAACTTTAACTGTAACTGTTAAGATGAATTCTGTGAGCTTCATGGTAACCATAAAGCAAAGCCATATAGTATGTACATTAAAAAGAAATGAAACATGCCACCATAAAAAAATCATAAATATCACAAAGTAAGACAGTAAGAGAAAGAATGAAACAAAAAAACCCTACAAAATAAGAAGCAATTTTAAAAATGAAACAAGTAAGTCCTTATCTTTCAATAATTACTTTAAACACAAACGGATTAAATTCTTCAATTAAAAGATTAGCTAAGTGGATAAAAAATAAATACATTTTAAGAAAACAAGATCCAACTGTAGGCTGTCTACAAGAGAGTCACTTTAGCTTTAAAGATACGCATAGATTGAAAGTGAAAGAATAGAAAAAGATACTCCATGCAAATGGTAAACAAAAGAGAGCAGGAATGGCTATACTTAGATGAGACTAAATAGAATTTATTATATGATAAAGTTGTTAATCCATCAAAAAGATATAACAATAGTATATATATATATGGAAAGAATATTGGGGGAACCAGCCCCCAGTATTTCAATGTAGGTTCTTTTCTATTTTCCCTAAGTGTCGGCCGGTCTGAGAAATAAAGAGAAAGAGTACAAAGAGGGGAATTTTACAGCTAGGCCTCCAGGGGTGACATCACATATTGGTAGGACCATGATGACGATCCCGAGCCACAAAACCAGCAAGTTTTTATTAGGGATTTTAAAAGGGGAGGGGTTGTACAAACAGAAAGTAGGTCACAAGGATCACATGCTTCAAAGGGCAATAAAGATCACAAGGCAAAGGCAAAATTAGAATTACTGATGAGGGTCTATGTCCCGCTGTGCACATATTGTCTTGATAAACATTTTAACAAGAAACAGAGTTCGAGAGCAGAGAACCAGTCTGACTAGAATTTACCAGGCTGGAATTTCCCAATCCTAGTAAGCCTGAGGGTACTACAGGAGACCAGGGCATATTTAAGTCCTTATCTCAACCACATAAGATAGACGCTCCCAGAGTGGCCAATTATAGACTTCCCCCCAGGAATGCATTCCTTCCCCAGGGTATTAATTATTAATATTCCTTGCTGGGAAAAGAATTCAGTGATATCTCTCCTACTCACACGTCTGTTTATAGGCTCTCTGCAAGAAGAAAAATATTGCTCTATTCTGCCCAACCCCCCAGGCAGTCAGACCTTATGGTTATCTTCCGTGTTATTCTGTTCTTTTCAAGGTGCACTGATTTCATATTGTTCAAACATACATGTTTTACAATCAGTTTGTACAATAGTGGTCCTGAGGTGACGTACATTCTCAGATTATGAAGATAACGTGATTATGAGATTAAAGTAAAGACAGACATAAGAAATTGTAAGAGTATTATTAGGGAAGTCATAAATGTCCATGAAATCTTCACAATTTATGTTCAGAGATTGCAGTAAAGACAGGCATAAGAAATTATAAAAGTATTAATTTGGGGAACTGATGAAAGTCCATGAAACCTTCACAATTTATGTTCTTCTGCCTCGGCTCCAGCTGGTTCCTCCATTCGGGGTCCCTGACTTCCCACAACAAAAGAACATCGAGCACCAAAATATATCAAGCAAATATTAACAGAACTGAAAGAATAAACTGCAATTCAATAATAGTATTGAACTTTAATACCCCACTGTTAACAATAACTACATTATCCAGATAGAAAATCAATAAGGAAGCTGAAGATTTGAATAACACTACAGATTAAATGGACCTAAAAGGCATATACAAAACATTCCATCCAACAGCAACAAAATACACAGTCTTCTAAAGCAAACACTGAACGTTATTGAGAATAGATCACGTTAGGCCACAAAAAATAGTCTTATAACATTAAAAAAAAACTGAAATCAAATTGCACCATCTTTTCTGATCACAATAATATGAAACTAGAAATCAATAACAGGAGGAAAATTTGAAAATTTATAAATATGTGTAAATAAAACACAGTTCTGAACAACTGACAGGTCAAAGAAGAAATCAAAAAGAAAAGCTAAAAATATATTGACACAATGAGAATGGTAACATAACATACTGAAACTTATGGATGCAGCCAAAAAAAAGTTCTGAATGAAGTTTATAGAGATAAACACCTACATTAAAACAAAAAGAAAGATCACACATAAACAAACTCCACCTCAAGAAACAAGAAAAAGAAAAACTACACCCAAACTTAGCAGAAGAAAGAAAATAACAAATATCAGAGGAGAAATAAATGAAATAGAAAATAGAAAAAAAATTAACATGATCAATAAAATTAAGAGTTGATTTTTTTTTCTTTTTGATGGAGTCGTGCTCTGTCACCCAAGCTGGAGTGCAGTGGCACTATCTTGGCTCACTGCAACCTCCGCCTCCCGAGTTCAAGTGATTCTTCTGCCTCAGCCTCCCAAATAGCTGGGAATTCTCCCTGACTCATTCTACAATGTAGGCATTAGCCTAAGTGCAAAATCAGACAGACACAACAAAAAAAAGAAAACTACAGGCCAATATTCCTGTGGAACATAGGTGCAAAAGCCTTCCATAAAATACCTGCAAACTGAATTCAACAGTATGTTTAAACAATCATTCACCATGATCAAGTGGAAGTTATCCATGGGATGCGAGGATGATTTACCATATGGAAGTTAATAAATGTAAAATAAATGTACATTAACATAAGGAAAAACAAAAACCATATTATCATCTCAATAGATGCAGAAAAAAACATTTGTCAAAATTTAACATCTTTTCATGGTAAAAAGTGTCAATGAATTAGGTATATAAAGAATGCACCTCAACACAGTAAAGGCCATATGTGACAAACCCACAGCTAAAATCATACTCAACAGTGAAAGATTGAAAGCTTTTTCTCAACAATTAGGAATAAGACAGAAATGCCCACTTTCTTCTTCTATTCAGTGTAGTACTGGAAGTCTTAGCCAGAGCAATTAAGCAAGAGAAAGAAATAAGACATCCAAATGGGAAAGGAAGGTAAACTGTCTCTGCTTGCAGATGACACAATCTTATATGTAGAAAACCCTAAAGACTGCACTTAAAATATTATTAGAACTAATAAACAAATTTGGTGAAGTGGCAGGATATAAAATCAACATTTAAAATATCATAGTACTTCCATACACCAATGACAAATATCCAAAAAAGAAATCAAGAAAATAATCCCATTTACAAAAGCTACCACAAAAAAAGGAATGAAGTTAACCAAGGAGGTAAAAAAGCTGTATACTGTAAACTATACATTAATGCTGAAAAAATCGAAGAAGACACAAGTAAATGGAAATATATCCCATGTTATAAATTGGAAGAATTAATATTGTTAAAATGTCCATGCTGCCAAAATCGATCTACAGATTCAATGCAATCTGTATTAAAATCATAATGGCATTCTTCACAGAAAACAGTAAAAAAATCCTAAAATTTGTAAGGAACCAAAAACACCTCAAATAGCAAAGTAATCTTTAGCCAAAAGAGCAAAGCTGGAGGCATCACAGTACCTGACCTCAAAATACACTACAAAGTGATCGTATTTCAAACAGAATGGCACAAGCATAAAAACAAACCCATAGACCAATGGGACAAAATAGAGAACCTAGAAATAAATCCATACATTTGAGGTCAATTGATTTTCACAAAGATGCCAAGATCACACAATGGGGAAAGGACAGTCTCTTAAATAAATAGTGTTGGAAAAGATGGATATCCACATGAAAAGAAATAAATTAGACCCTTATCTCACATTGTATACAAAAATCAACTGAAAAGTTATCAAAGACACATAAGATTTAAAACTATTGGAAAAAAACTCTGAAAGTGTAAAACTACTGGAAGAAATCATGGGGTAAGTTCCATGACATTGGTCTGGGCAATGATTTTTTTGGATGTGACCCCAATAGCACAGGCAACAAAAGCAAAGATAGGTAAATGAGATTACATCCAACTATAAATCTCCTGCACAGTCAAGATAACAATCAATAGAGTGAACAGATAACCACAGAATTGGAGAAAGTATTTTTAAAACATACCTCTGATGAAGAGTTTATATGCAAAATGTATAAAAAACCTCAAACAACCCAATAGTTAGAAAAAAAAACAATTAAAAAATGGGCAAAAGATCTGAACAGACATTTCTCGAAAGAAGACATACAAATGACCAACAGGAATTTGAAAAACTGCCCAACATCACTAATCATTAGGGAAATACAAGTTAAAATCATCATGAGGTATCGCCACACACCTGTTAAATTGACGATTATCAAAAAGATAAAAGATGACAAGTTTTGATGAGAATATGGAGGAAAGAAAACTCTTACACACTGTCAGTGGGAATATTAATTAGTACAGACATTATAGAAAACAGTATGGAGGTTCTTCAAAGGATTAAAAATGGAAATCCATATGATCCAGCATTCTCATTATTGAGTATACATCCAAAGGAAATAAAATTAGTATGTCAAAGAGATATCTGTACTCCTATGTTCACTGTGGCATTATTTACAATAGCCAAGATATGGAATCAACCTAAGTGTCCATTGACAGATGAATGGATAAAGAAAATGTGGTATATATACACAAAGGAATACTATTTAGCCTTAAAACATGATCAAATCCCATCTTTTGAGGCAACATGGATGAACCTGGAGGACACTACACTAAATAAAATAAGACAGGCAAAGAAAGACAAACATTGTGTGATCTCACTTATGTGGGGAATCTAAAAAGGTAGAACCCATAGAAACAGCAACTAGAATGGTGGTTAGCAGGGGCTGCAGGAGAGAGGTGATAGGAATGGGGAGATGTTGTTCATGAGACATAAAATTTCAGCTAGACAGGAGGAATAAGTTCAGGAGATCTACTGTATAGCATGGAGACTATAGTTACTCACAATGTACTCTACAGTTGAAAACTGCTGAGAGCACATTTAGTGTTCTCACCGCAAAAAACAAAATGGTAAGTATGTGAGGTAATAGATATGTTAATTAGCTTGATTTAGCCATTGCACAATGTGTACATATATCAAAACATCATGTTGTGCACTACAAACATAGACAAATATGTACAATTTTTGTCAATTAAAGAAAATTATAATAAATTTATTGACATTATTTCCAGGTGTGATACTGACAAACCCAAAGTAAAGAATATTCTAAACATAATTTGCTTTTATTGTTCAAAACTGTCAATATCTAGAATGACAATGAAAATTTAGGCACTGCTGTCTATATGAAAGAGAGAGAGATATGACAACTAAATGAAATGTGATCTTGGGCTGGATCCTGTACTGGAGAAGGAAAATAAAGAATATTATTGAAACATTGTTGAAATATTAACAAAATAAACCTTATATTAAATAAAAGTACTGTATCTGTTGCCAACTTTTCTAAATTTGATTACTATACTTGGTTTAAAAGTAGATTGCATAAATAAACTGTGAATTTCCTTCAATGACATATATTTTTGCTGTCTTTCATACATCTAAGCCTAACGGAACAGTTTTTATTAAAATAAACTGCTTCTCATCCACCTCCAACTTAACCAGTTAGAAAAGATTAAGCCGATACAATCACACAAATGGCCAATTAAGCATATTCCATGATGACAAGAAAAGGTATTTCAATTTATCCTTTACTGTGGAGTAGGGTTATGAAGGTACCATGTCCAAGCCAGCTTGAGAGTTTTGCTTGGTACCCTGGGACCTGAGATTGCCCAGCCACCCAGCCTATTGTGTAATTGTTGTTCCCCATTGGTTTTCTCTTAAATTACTCCAGAGAGAAGAGCAGAAAAAGCATTTTTATTCAAGTACAGATTTATTCAACCATCTAGTCCTTGGAAAATAATGAAATCATCACAGTTTTGTTTCTCTAATTATCTGGTGCTTTCTTTGTTTCCTGCCTCCCCTGACATATATTGCCCCAGTGCCCAGTGTGGTAACAATACCTGTTAATCTCTAAATGTTAGCTATAGAAGAAACCATAGAAACCAAGCTTTTGTTTATTACAGTGGTACCTGAAGTAAGTTCAGCTCCAGGCTGAATACAAATCTATCCCTCACAATAACATAAATTACATAATTTAGATCTGTGATCAAAACAAATTGGAAGGTTTCATTTACAATAGAAATTCCAGAGAATTTAAGCATGTTAAAGTTTAAAATGGGAGAGGGGATAGAGAAAGTTTCTGGTTAAATGAACACAGCTAGGAGATTAAATTTATTCCCATTTAAAAGACCAAATGAATTTCTATTGAATGTAGTAATTAGCCATGTGGACTTATTTCATTACTCTTTCAATACAAGAGAAAAGAAATAAAATGCTATAAACCCGAAGGACAAGGAGAATAGAGGAGATCCCACTAAACATAATATTTTAACAAAATTTGGAAAACAGAAAGTAGTAAAAATACTACCTGACTCATAAGAGCAGGGGAAGCTATATGCAAAAAGGCATCAGAAATAGTAAATATATAGAGATTCATATAAATAAACTACTATTCTTTTAATTTCTTCAAAATAATGCAATAGTTTAAATTAAATCTTCAAGCTTTTTTCCATTATTTCCCCCCAAGGAAACTTGTTAGAAACCTTTCACTGTAATTATTCATTCCTTCCTTGACATTTTTATACCCAAGTTATGCTGTGCTCTTGTTTATATGTTATAGATGTATCTGTGCTTTATACATTAAAATAAAAAATATAAAACTTTTTTGTTTAATGCAAATTTCACAATGACTAAATTTTACAAGTTAAATGTAACATTTAAAAAATTAAAAAGCTATTAGCATATAACAACTTTGTAATTGCATGATTATTGCAAATTTTAATATAATTTATTTACTTATATAATTATGAAAGTTAGCAACATATATAAATACACAGTAATAATTTTCAAAACTACTAACTTTGAGCAAAAGTAAAATAATTACAAAATTACATTTCTTAAAGTTTATTTTTAGTGAACTTAACTTTTTATTTTTATTTTTTTTGAGATGGAGTCTCGCTCTGTCACCCAGGCAACAGAGCAATGGCATGATCTCGGCTCACTGCAACCTCTGCCTCCTGGGTTCAAGCAATTCTCCTGCCTCAGCCTCCCAAGTAACTGAGATTACAGGTGCCCACCACCATGCCCAGCTAATTGTTTTTTGTATTTTTTAGTAGAGACGGGGTTTCACCATGCTGGTCAGGCTGGTCTCGAACTCCTGACCTGAGGTGATCCACCTGCCTCGGCCTCCCAAAGTGCTGGGATTACAGGCGTGAGCCACCGCGCTGGCCAGTGAACTTAACTTTTAACTACTGCTTAATATAAGAAAATAACTTTTAACTTAACTAGATGCCAGATATCCATTTACATATTGTTGATACTTTTTTGTTTTCAGCACCTGTATAATGATGGATTGAATAACTTTTATAGACTTGAATAACTCTTTCGAATAACTATTGAATAATTATTCCAAATAACTATTGAATAACTATTAAAACACTATTTTTAGTTAATTCTCAAAGCCCTAGTCATACAACAAAACAATGAGGATCAAACATAAACAACATCCATAAGGTTGCCAATGGCAGCCAATAAACTTGAGTAGGCCACTTCTCGCAATCTATTAAGGAAAAAAAGCCATCTACTCTCTGTAGCACTGATCTTATATGCATTTTGTGTATCTTCCCTGAGCCCAATGTCAGTGCTGCTCATGGGATACCCACGAAAACGACACAGGAGAAATTAAATTCTAAAGAATGTGATTGCGTCAGATAGGGTGAGCTTTACAGGGCTATACACCATTGTAGTAACTGAGGATGTTTCACCAACCCCATGAACAATCAATTTTCATCCTTTTGGAGGGAAATATCATCCCTGTTGAGAATGTATAGCTTAAAGCAAAAATCATGACAGTGTATTGTAGAGTTTTCATGAAAACTATAGCATAAAGGCCTGGGGTCAGGATAAATGCAATTACATAATAGCAAGTACTATGAAATATGGAGATGAAAACCAACAACAGCAAAAAAATGAAACAGCTCTAATTTGAAAGTGACTGGTACTAGAAAGAAAACTGCAGGGCTGGGACAGGGTGGAGTAGTGGCTTTGGTTTGCTGCTTTAAGTCTTGTGTTTCTATTTTTTTTAGCTACATAAATAGATTAGTTTTAAAAGATAACATTTTAATGAAATATTAAAATTAAACTGCCAAGAATGTATGTTAGATACTTGCTCTTTTTTTTAAATCTGTTCATACATTGGGCACACATGGACATAAAGATGGGACATTGGGGCCTATTGGGTCGGGGAGAAGGAGTAGGGAAAGGGCTGGAAAACTACCCATTGAGTATTATGATCACTACCTAAATAATGAAATCATTTGTACCCCAAACCTCAATATTACAGAATATACATGTATACCCCCTGAATCTAAAATAAAAGTTGAAATCATTTTTTAAAAAATTAGCAATCCCAAGAATGTATATAAATGACCAACAGGCACATGAAAAGAGGCTCAACATCATTAATCACCAGAGAAATGTAAACCAAAATGAGATATGACTGCACCCTCACTCATATGGTTATAATAAAAAAGATGGGTGTAAAAATAAATAAATAAAAAATAAATCTGGTTTATATAAAGACCTTCTTTCTGATTACACACAAAACGTTAGTAAGTCTGTTGAAGGAAAGTAAGCAAAACAGGATGGTTCGAGGGAGCCAGGGAATACTGGAAGATAATAAAGAACAAGGTAAAGCAAGTTCCACCAGAGAGCAGAAGACCTCAAATTCCTCTCCTACCATTTATTTGTTGCATTAATTTGACTAATTGCTTAAGTACCCAGGCCTTAGATTCTCCTTTTTAAATAATACATTATCTGCATAAAAATGAGGGCTGTCCAGGGAAGTTTTCAAAGTCTTTTTAGGCTTGAAGAAAATAATTATTTAATTTCTACTCTTTACCTATTGGCCTCCACTCTACTTACTAAGCTCTTTTTTATCTAATAGATCTCAGCTTAGATGTTTGTACTCCATCCTTTCCTGACCTCCATGTCTATTCCATATACTTTCTCACAGTACTCTATAATTTTTATGGCACTTATCAAATTTGTTATTATATACTTTTTGTGTGTGTTTATTTAATAATGTCAGTTTTACCTAATATACTGTAACTACACTTATGAGAGGAAGGATTATATTTGTTTTATTCACAATTATATTAGGGTTTTGACTGAACCTAAAAAATAGGCTTTCAAAACACATCTAGTTTGAAGGTGGGTTGGGAAATAGTTTGGGTTCATTTTCAGCTCTCTTAAGTTCAAATTCTGACAGATTGGTAAGAAAAAGTAGCTTTTTATCATAAAAAGAATAAACACAGCTAAATGGCCAGGCTCATTTTTGCAAGTGTTTGAAAAACATGGCAAGAAATCAGGAAATCATTTGTCCTTGTATTACACACTACCCCAGGTCAGTAGATGTTGACATTTTGTTACTGTGAGACTATTTGTCGTCATCATTAATAAAAAATACAACTATTCATCAGTTTGATTATTTTAAAAAATGACCTCCTCAAACACTTTTCAATTTTTTCCTGCTCTTTCATTTCCCTCTTTACTTTGGCCACACTCCTGATAATATGTAGAAAGATGATTGGAAACTGCTGTCTTCCCATGCAGGATTCAATACACAGAGCATGTGATGTTAATGGGATTGTCAGGCGTTCAAGCATTTGACTGAGACAATCTTTCTCCTGGAAGAACTTTTAAAAATTGATATTTATTTGTGTGATTCATGTCTCAAAGAGTGGCCTGTTCTATCACTCACTGCCTTTCTCCCTTAGATGTTAAAACTTGGAGTTGCTTACATGGCAACACAGCATGTCTTTCTTTGCCTTGTAACTATGAACTTAGCTAAGATATCAATAACCTCTGACCTGGAATTATTTCTTCCTTCTTTTCATCATGCTTTAGGTATTGCCCTGTGCCCAGAGGATCACATCACTGCTATCATTAGTTTTTCAATAGTTTCCCACAACATCAGAACCCAGAATAAAAATTTTCCCTCAAAGCACTTTGTCAGAGTTATTTCAAGGACTTCACATGCTCCTTCATTGCTTGCATTGCCTCATTTATTAGCTACTTACACCCCAGAGAACAAAGGGTCCTCAATACAGCCCTCCCAAAGCTCTCTCAACAGCTTTATCTGACCACAGAAAGGCCTTTCTTTCTCAGTCTCCCCACTTCCATCCTACAGACAAATCTAGATGACCCTACCTAAAAGAAGATGTCCAGATTTGGAAGCATGATTTCCAGCTTCCTTTTTCTATACCACCCTAGGAGGTAAAGAATCTTGGTAAATATTCAACTAATTTATTAATTTCTAAAATTGCTGGAGATTGTGTAACGTAATTGTGCATCAGGCTCGGGGCTGACATCAGCCAGCACGCATGGCTTGAATAAACTGGACAGCATCCATTCTGATTAAGCAGTGCCACTTGTGAAATTGTTGGAGTATCTTTTTTGAAATTGTTTGCAATTGTTTGAAAATCATAAAATACATCCTAGTTAGGATAACTTCTTTGCAAGTAATAAAAATGTATTCAAAGTATAGTTTACTAGAAGGAAAAGGTGGACCTTATGAAATACAAGAGAAGGAAGTACAGCTGAGCTTCACAGGGACAGTATTTACATTCTCTAAGGCCCTATGTTCTCACGCTTACATTTCTTCAAGTCCTTACCTCATTCTTTTTTCTCTCTACAGAAGCATTCTCTTCTCCCTGCACGCGGCTTAAGCAAGCTTCACATTCTATTTAACTAGGATATCTAAGTCCCACTCCCCAACCCTGGCACATGAAATCCGAATGACCCATACCCAGTCCTGGCCTATCCCTTTTGTCCGAGGGGCAGAATCATGAGATCTGAAACCAGCTCAGTGGGTCCTACAGGATTAAATTTTCTGAGATCGGGCTGGACAGATTTTCTTCAAGAAAGCATAGACCCAGGAAAAAAAGAGGCAGAAAGAATGACCTGCATTTTAAGAAGACACAATAGTTGAATAAACATTAAAGAAATATTTCTTAAAAACCATATAACTCATTCATTTATTTTGTTTTCTCTTTCCTGTCTTTATGGAGATTGTAAATTTTACAAAGGAAGAGTTTTTTTTCTGTTTTGTTTACTGTTCGAGTGCCTAGAACAGTTCCTTGCAGTAAATTTTTGCAAAATTCGTGAATAAAAACCTTTGGATAATGACAACAGTGGTAATTACAGCGAATATGATGAAAAGATAAGAGAATAAATGACTGCATAAACAAGGGAAGTTACGATTTCTGTGAATAGATGGATTTCTTATAATTTTTAGTACTTCTTAACATTCTTTTTCTTTTCTATCCAACTGCTATTACTATGAGGTGAAGTTCTTGAATCTTGAAAGAACTAACCAAAAGTATTCATCTTTGTATCCTAAGTCCCAGCATAATGCCTGGTATATAATCAGTAAATATTTGTGAATTGAGTGAAATGGATGAATCAAGATACTGTTCCTCTTATGGCACTTTGAAGAGTGCTTTGCAAACCATAAAATGCTACCAAAATATTAGATTGTGATTTTCATTATAGTAGTGCTTTAGAAAAAGTATCTTAGTAACAGTATTCAAGATGTTTGGGACAACTGGAGGAAAATAAACAAACTAGAAAGCTGACCCAAGAGTCTAGGTACAATTTTTCTGACTTCAATAGGCTTTTTTTTTCTGCCTTTTCCCACAAACCTCTAAATTGGAATCCAACCTAAGTTTCTCTATAATCCTAGAAGGGGCAAAACTTGGCAGAAGTTTGGCTTTATTGTCTCAAACTAGATTTCTATTACTATGTTAGACCAATTTTAGATTTGGAGACTAAATCATAGCTCACTTTCTTTCCATTCCACAGAATCACCAAAGAGTTTATTCCGTTTTATATCATCATTATGCATTGTTCAACAATTCAACAAACACATAAATAAAAGCAATTCTTAGAGCATTTTGCTATATGAAAGATGGTTACCTCTTATTGCCAAACACATGAGAATCTACATAGCAGAATTTAGCTAAGGGCACATTTGTAGAGGCATATTCAGCAATTTTCTCACAAACTCGTTGTGTGTAGACAACTCAATTCAATCAACATTGATTTAACTTTTATGTTTATCAAATATAAAGATAAATATTATTCAGGCTCAGTATAAAGGAACTTTGAATCTATTAAGTGGACTAAGAGTGGGCAATAATAAAGCACACAATGATCATAATATCCGGCAATAGTAAGTGAGTTCCATATGAAAGGTAAAAAGAGATTCATACGTTTAAAGGGTGGAGGAATCATGTAGCATCTGATCTAAAGTGTGAAAATGATTGTGAAATATAGGAAAACTTTAAGAAGGAAATACATTTGGAATGGCCCCCAAAGAAGAGGTACACAATACACTACATTTGGGATTGGGGAAGAAAAAGTTTCAAGGGAAAAATATAAGAGCTAGAGAAACCATAGGCCATTTTGAGGATCAGCAAGTTATCCAATTTGGCTAGATGGTGGACTATGCAAAATGAAGGAGAGAAAATGAGTCTAAAGGGTAATATAGAATAAAGTTGCTTAAAGTTTCCAATATTAGGGACTGGGACTCTGTAGCTAATTTGGTGGTTTCCTTAAAAGAATAACACTGAGATTTTGAATAGGGTTGTGCTACTGACAGGTGAACTCTAGAATATCCTTGCAGAGTAGATTAGAAGAAATTACAAGAGAAGTTCTAAAGCTCAGAGACCAGCTAAGCCACTGATGCAATCTTCAAGGTATGGTTTCATAAGGGCTAGAAGTAGAACTGTAGCCATAGACATGATGGCAAGGTGGAAAAATGAGGAATGCATAGAAGAGATACTTCAAAGATAAAAGCTAAATAAAAGATAAAATTGCTTCATATATTTAGCATCTAAAAGGATAGGAGGAGTCAGGGAGTGAGGATGTGATCTCTGTGATATGATGTTTCTATTATCTGTGTGAACATTAGAATACTAAGACAGGTGGACTAGGAAGCAATCAATACAAAGGTGATCAATAACCCCATGGAAGTAGATGAAATCTCAAATGAAAGAAAAGGGGTGAGGATAAAATCCTAGTTAGGTGTAGGAAGAGAATCATAGAGGAAGACAGAAGAGAAATTTCCTAAGTGTTCAGAGAAATACATGTATTATATTTTGTCCAGGAAGCCAATAGTGGATTTAGAAGAGGTCATTCAGTTTGGTAATTAGGAGGTTAATGGTGGTCATTGAGAGAATAGTTGGTGTAGGTTGGTTGTAATTATCACATAGATTTCAAAGAGTGAAGTGAATGAGGAGTAGATGGCAAAACATCAAATGCAGTCAATTTAGACTATCTTTCTAATAATTTTAGTAGGAAAGAGAAGGCACAAAGAGTGTGGAAGCCTGAGGTCCAAAATACCTTCTGTTTCCTCCATATTTGAGAGTTTTGATCTATGATTCCCCAATTGAAATAGTTAAATTTGCCATTTCACTTTATCTACTCACATATTAACTGACAAAGCACACTCTGAAGAGTTTTTGAAATAGATGGGGTCATTAGCCTTGGTTCTAATGAGAAATTATAGTAGTTTTGCTATAATGATAAGTTGGCATGTGAATACTTAGCATGTGAAAAAGCCTTCAGATAGCAGCTTCCATTGTTCATTATTTTATATTTGTGGTTATTTTCTTGGCAGAAAATACCATTTGGCTATGAATCTATTATCATCAAAAGAGGAATAATGGTTTTTAATAGAATATATATTCTCCTTCTGGTAAAATGATAATTGCTCCATCGTAACTCTCCATGTCCTGGCCCTCATTTTCTCCTGCACCCTTCTGGTTTTCTACAATTATATGCTTTCTACTGGTCAGTCAATAGCAACTATCTACCTTATGAAAATAGGAGATTTTGTGTGAGAAGGTCTTCTGTGTCACCAGCCAAAACTTTGGAAGGCCTGCAGTTGCTGAAGCAACTCAGCCAGTGCCAGTAGACTTCATAGCAGACTTTGTTTTTCAGCAGCACACATCTATATTGTTTAGAGAACACCTATATTCTTTGCATGCAGAGTCAGACCTGAGCACAACTGCACACAAGTATTCAATTCCTAGCTCTGAAACAATCACCTACTCATCAGTCCCAAGTAGACTACTTCCACTTCCCAAAGCCACTGGACACTGTGTTGTATGTATCAGACCAGAAATATCTCCCTCTGGGTTGCAACTTTTCCTATAAGGGCCGGACGGTAAATATTTTAGGATTTCAGGCTAGAGAGTCTCTGTTGCCAGCTCCTTAACTCTACCATTGTAGCACAAAAGCAACCATAAACAATGGCCAATTGTGTGACTTTATTCCTATAAAATGTTATTTACAAAAACAGGCATCAGGCTAGTTTACCAATCCCTGGTCTAGAAAAAGGACTCATGAGTGGAATATGTCATTTAACCTTCCAAAAGAACCCAAGATGGAGAACCCAAGTACATTGTTGAAAAGATTCTAGATTCTTAGTTGGTGCTGGGTCAATTCTAGTGTTCGGATCACAGACATTTGCATTCCATCTCAAGGATTTCCCCTTACCATCCTTAACTCTCTCCACCTGTGTTTTTCCAGTGCCACAGCATACAATCTTACTTCTCTGTCCTCCTCATAGCCCACATCACAAATAAAGTCCTCTTTAAGCTCATCCTACTGGCACCTAACTTTGCATCTCTCTCTATTATGACTTCCAGTATTTGCCTTTAGCTCCAAACACCTTGAACTCAGGACAAATGAATTTTATTTTAGGGCCTCAAAGACCAATTAAAGAAAGAAGTATGCAAATTAAATGACATATATTCTTGTCCAGTCATATTTCTTTTCCTATTTATCTTCTCAGGTAATCAAGGGCGAAGCTGTTATCCCAGCCCCAAACTAGCTTCAACACTGGTCTGCAGCACACCACTCTACTTTCCTCTTTAGGCTCAAATTTCAATCTTTAAAATCTCAATATAGTATAAGAGAGAGAAAAAAGACTGGAAATCAGATCATCTGTATTCTGGTTCTGACTTACTCTGGCCTTGGGAAAGTTACTACCATGTATGTTAAACTATGTGACCTTTGAGTGGTGGGTTCCCAGCTGGGCTTCAAGTAATCTTTAGACTTGCTGAGATCATCATTTCCCACCATGCGATAAAAATTTTACCTGTCTAAAGAATATTTGTTTTAGTTGTTTTCTACTGCTTTGAAAAAAGTTTGAAAAACACTTGTTTTACAAATGAGGGACCAGTGTTCCAATGAGGTATAGTGATTTATTGAAGCTCACATAGCTGGTAGCTGCTTAGTGCAGAAATAAGACTAGAATATGTATCCCCATTCTCAGTCCCTATAGTTTTTTTCTTTTCTATTGCACTGTTTTGTTCTGCTTCACCTTAGGATGAAATCCATTTTAGTCAATCTCAAGTTAAATTGCAACCATTTCAGAGAAGCATAATCATCATTACATATAAAGAGCCCATTTCATCATTGCTATTTTAATTCTTTCCAAATTAAATTTTCTGTTTGGTTTTGCTGGTATATAGAAACACTTTTTCCTATAATAAACTTGTGTCAATAAATCATACTAAATTCATTTATTAATTCTAATGTTTGTAGATTCTTTTGAATTTTCTACATACACAATCACATTGTCTACAAATAACATTTCTTAAATAGTTACCAATAAATATTCTATAATCAAAAGCTAAGAATCTATACATTGCTAAGGGGGGCAGCAATTTTAAGCAATTAATCTAAAGCATTCTTTAAAATGGAAAGAGAGATTTCTATGCAGTAGCAATAGCTACTACAGTAGCCCTTGAATTGAAAACTCACTGAAAATTCCGGACTCTGTGTAACATCCAACACCCAGAGTTTCAGGGTTACTACTGATTGGTGTAATCATTTGCAAAGTTCAAGTTCCAGAGAACATTTACTTTGACAACACTCTAGGTGCTGCTAGGCTCTGGGATATGACAGCATTGCCCCGTGTTAGCTAGCAATAAGAAAAGAAGCTTTGTTTGGATTAACATATATACCCTCTTCATTGTGCATACCTATTTTTTCCTCAATAATTTGCAGGTTAGGTCCGAGGACACCACAAACTCTGCTTAAAGGTGAGTAATATGATGATTTCATTTTCAATCTTAATATTTCAAAATTGTTAATCATGTTTCCAACAAAATTACCATTTCATGCATAAAAATACGTAACTCAGACTATAACCATTTCTTTGATTTTCTTTTTTATAATTGCTTTGTTTAAATCTGAAAAGAACCAGAGGTCATGTTTTTTAAACAAATGTCATTCCAGAGGACATTTGAGATCAAGTTTCTCTATGAGTTAAATTAGTTAAAAGTAAAGCAAACATACTCTTTAGCCAAGGTCAGTCATGCACCTGGACTACCCAGCTTACCTTGCCGATATAAAGGTAGAAAGATAGAAAGGCTCATTTCTTCAGCCTCTGGGCATGCACAGAAAAAAATAATAAGAAATAAGAAATTCAGTAAGTTTACATGGAGATGTAAAGGAAGAACCTATAGCTGGGGATAAACTAGAGCATCCTCAGAAATCTTTTGGGTAAGAAATGCTGAACTGCCTTGCAGACAAATGGTTCATGTGAGTAAAATACATTAGAAAGTGACAGGTTAGAATAAGATGGGCTTCATTTTAATTGAAATTCTCTAAATGCTCATAAAGCTATCATCAATGGTTCAATGGGATCACTGATTTTCAGAAAACTCAAGAGGGGTTGGCAACTATGAGAAAACTGAAGAATTTCTGCTCTTCTACTATGGCACTGAAGTGGAAGATTTTTTATGTATCTTCCTCTATTCACCGAACATTCTTTTATTCTATGTTTGTATGAAAATTGTACAGTAATGGGTAAAATGCCTGCATGTAATTTTAGATACCTCCAGAATGCCTAGAGACGTGGAAATTAATAAATAAGAAACCTTATAATACGATATGCCAGGCCATCATAACAAAAAAATTCAGAGAAGTAATTATTTTTATTTGAATAAAAATTGTTGCTGGGTTGGTGGCTCATGCTTGTAATCCCAGCACTTCGGGAGGCCGAGGCAGGTGAATCACGAGGTCAGGAGTTCAAGACCAGCCTGGCCAAAATGGTGAAACCCCGAGTCCACTAAAAATACAAAAATTAGCTGGGTGTGGTGGCAGGCTCCTGTAATCCCAGCTACTCGGGAGGCTGAGGCAGAGAATTGCTTGAACCCAGGAGGCTGAGGTTATTGTGAGCTGAGATCCTGCCACTGCAGTCCAGCCTGGGTGACATAACGAAACTCTATCTCAAAAAAATAAATAAAAATAAAATTGTTTTAACATAAAACAATTTGTATTCCTAACAATAGAATATTAAAAAAGAAAAGCTACCAGTTAGCTCTTTCATCAGTACCTCATCAAATAAGTTTTAATGTTACCATCTTAATTCATATCAGGCTCCATATTGCCTCAGAACAGTTATAGCTTAAAGAGTGATCAGAATATTTTATAAGGGTTCTGTTTCTGCAGTTTTTGATGTTAATTGGAATAAAACTCACCCATACCTTTCAAGCTTTTGGAAGTTAAAAGATAGTGTCTGCTGAGAACTGAGAACTAGTAATCTTCTGCAATTTAACTTCTCCAAATTATTTACATGAAAATTTCACAGAAGCTTTAGGAATTTGTTTTCTCTACAATTGAGAGAAATATTCTGGAAGATATCTGTCTTGTCCAACATCTAATAAGGAAAAAAAATAAACAACAAAGTATCTATTTAGTTTTTCTTGCTGAAAAGATCCCTGTATGAGAAGATTCCAATTTTGGCAGTGGGGTGCAAGGGTGAAGGGTATAGGAGAGTGGCTTCTCTAGTCTATCTAGTAGTGGTTGAAAGGAAAGCTTCACATTATTTGGGAGCCTCAGTTCCCAAATGTTTGGGACTCACATTATATTATATGTCTGATCACAACTTAAATTCTATCTGGCTACTCTTGTCCCAATACCCTGTGGTTCTGTGTTGCTGAGGAAAACCAGGAAAAGCGAGTTACTTACAGACGAACTAGAATCAGCTTGCAAGTGGAGTGGTAAAAAAAAGCCCCTCATTTTTTTTATTATACTTTAAGTTCTAGGGTACATGTGCACAACATGCAGGTTTGTTACATATGTATACATGTGCCATGTTGGTGTGCTGCACCCATTAACTCGTCATTTAACATTGGGTATATCTCCTAATGCTTTCCCTCCCCCCTCTCCCCACCCCACAACAGGCCCCACTGTGTGATGTTCCCCACCCTGTGTCCAGGTGTTCTCATTGTTCAATTCCCACCTATGAGTGAGAACATGCCGTGTTTGGTTTTCAGTCCTTGCGATAGTTTGCTCAGAATGATGGTTTCCAGTTTCATCCATGTCCCTACAAAGGACATGAACTCATGATTTTTTATGGCTACATAGTATTCCATGGTGTATATGTGCCACATTGTCTTAATCCAGTCTATCATTGATGGACATTTGGGTTGGTTCCAAGTCTTTGCTATTGTGAATAGTGCTGCAATAAACATGTGTGTATGTGTCTTTATAGCAGCATAATTTATAATCCTTTGGGTATATACCCAGTAATGGGATGGCTGGGTCAGATTGTATTTCTAGTTCTAGATCCTGGAGGAATCACCACACTGTCTTCCACCATGGTTGAACTAGTTTACAGTCCCACCAACAGTGTAAAAGTGTTCCTATTTCTCCACATCCTCTCCAGCACCTGTTGTTTCCTGACTTTTTAATGATAGCTATTGTAACTGGTGTGAGATGGTGTCTCATTGTGGTTTTGACTGGCATTTCTCTGATGGCCAGCGATGATGAGCATTTTTTCATGTCTCTGTTGGCTGCATAAATATCTTCTTTTGAGAAGACATTTCTCAAATGTCAAGTGTCTGTTCATATCCTTTGCCCACTTTTTGATGGGGTTGTTTGATTTATTCTTGTAAATTTGAGTTCTTTGTAGATTCTGGATATTAGCCCTTTGTCAGATGGGTAGATTGTAAAGATTTTCTCCCATTCTGTAGTTTGCCTGTTCACTCTGATGGTAGTTTCTTTTGCTGTGCAGAAACTCTTTAGTTTAATTAGATCCCATTTGTCAATTTTGGCTTTTGTTGCCATTGTTTTTGGTGTTTTAGTCATGAAGTCCTTGCCCATGCCTATGGCCTGAATGGTATTGCCTAGGTTTTCTTCTAGGGTTTTTATGGTTTTAGGTTTAGCATTTAAGTCTTTAATCCATCTTGAAATAATTTTTGTATAAGGTTCAAGGAAGGGATCCAGTTTCAGCTTTCTACATATGGCTAGCCAGTTTTCCCAACATCATTTATTAAATAAAGAATCCTTTCCCCATTGCTTGTTTTTGTCAGATTTGTCAAAGATCAGATGGCTGTAGATGTGTGGTATTATTTCTGAGGGCTCTGTTCTGTTCCATTGTTCTATCTCTGTTTTGGTATCAGTACCATGCTGTTTTGGTTACTGTAGCCTTGTAGTATAGTTTGAAGTCAGGTAGCTTGATGCCTCCAGCTGTGTTCTTTTGGCTTTGGATTGTCTTGGCAATGTGGGTTCTTTTTGGTACCATATGAGCTTTAAAGTAGTTTTTTCCAATTCTGTGAAGAAAGTCATTGATAGCTTGATGGGGATGGCATTGAATCTATAAATTACCTTGTGCAGTATGGCCATTTTCACGATATTGATTCTTCCTATCCATGAGCATGGAATGTTCTTCCATTTGTTTGTGTCCTCTTTTATTTCATTGAGCAGTGGTTTGTAGTTCTCCTTGAAGAGATCCTTCACATCCCTTGTAAGTTGGATTCCTAGGTATTTTATTCTCTTTGAAGCAATTGTGAATGGGAGTTCACCATGATTTGGCTCTCTGTTTGTCTATTATTGGTGTATAGGAATGCTTGTGATTTTTGCACATTGATTTTGTATCCTGAGACTTTGCTGAAGTTGCTAATCAGCTTAAGGAGATTTGGGGCTGAGATGATGAGATTTTCTAAATATACAATCATGTCATCTGCAAACAGAGACACTTTCATTTCCTCTTTTCCTAATCGAATGACCTTTATTTCCTTCTCCTGCCTGATTGCCCTGGCCAGAACTTCCAACACGATGTTGAACAGGGGTGGTGATAGAGGGAATCCTTTTCTTGTGCCAGTTTTCAAAGGGAATGCTTCCAGTTTTTGCCCATTCAGTATGATACTGGCTGTGGATTTGTCATAAATAGCTCTTATTATTTTGAGACACATCCCATCAATACCTAGTTTATTGAGAGTTTTTAGCATGAAGGGCTGTTGAATTTTGTTGAAGGCCTTTTCTGCATCTATTGAGATAATCATGTGGTTTTTGTCTTTGGTTCTGTTTCTATGATGGATTACGTTTATTGGTTTGCATAAGTTGAACCAGACTTGCATCCCAGGGGTGAAGCCAACCTGATTGTGGTGGATAAGCTTTTTGATGTGCTGCTGGATTTGGTTTGCCAGTATTTTATTGAGGATTTTTGCATTGATGTTCATCAGGGATATTGGTCTAAAATTCTCTTTTTTTGTGTGTCTCTACCAGGCTTTGGTATCAAGATGATGCTGGGCTCATAAAATGAGTTAGGGAGGATTCCCTCTTTTTCTATTCATTGGAATAGTTTCAGAAGGAATGGTACCAGCTCCTCCTTGTACCTCTGGTAGAATTCGGCTGTGAACCCATCTGGTCCTGGACTTTTTTTGGTTGGTAAGCTATTAATTATTGCTGCAATTTCAGAGCCTGTTATTGGTTTATTCCGGGATTCAACTTCTTCCTGGTTTACTCTTGGGAGGGTGTATGTGTCCAGGAATTTATCCATTTCTTCTAGATTTTCTAGTTTATTTGTGTAGAGGTGTTTATAGTATTCCCTGATGGTAGTTTGTATTTCTGTGGGATTGGTGGTGATATCCCCTTCATCATTTTTTATTGCATCTATTTGATTATTCTCTCTTTTCTTCTTTATTAGTCTTGCTAGTGGTCTATCAGTTTTGTTGATCTTTTCAAAAAACCAGCTCCTGGATTCATTGATTTTTTGAAGGGCTTTTTTGTCTCTATATCCTTCAGTTCTGCTCTGATCTGAGTTATTTCTTGCCTTCTGCTAGCTTTTGAATGTGTTTGCTCTTGCTTCTCTGGGTCTTTTAATTGTGATGTTAAAGTGTCAATTTTAGATCTTTCCTGCTTCCTCTTGCGGGCATTTAGTGCTATAAATTTCCCTCTACACACTGCTTTGAATGTGTCCCAGAGATTCTTGTATGTTGTGTCTTTGCTCTCACTGGTTTCAAAGAACATCTTTATTTTTGCCTTCATTTCGTTATGTACCCAGTAGTCATTCAGGAGCAGGTTCTTCAGTTTCCATGTAGTTGAGCAGTTTTGAGTGAGTTTCTTAATCCTGAGTTCTAGTTTGATTGCACTGTGATCTGAGAGACAGTTTGTTATAATTTCTGTTCTTCTACATTTGCTGAGGAGTGCTTTACTTCCAACTATGTGGTCAATTTTGGAATAAGTGCAATGTGGTGCTGAGAAGAATGTATATTCTGTTGATTCGTGGTGGAGAGTTCTGTAGATGTCTATTAGGTCTGCTTGGTGCAGAGCTGAGTTCAATTCCTGGATATCCTTGTTAACTTTCTGTCTTGTTGATCTGTCTCATGTTGACAGTGGGATGTTAAAATCTCCCATTATTATTGTGTGGGAGTCTAAGTCTCTTTGTAAATATCTAAGGACTTGCTTTATGAAACTGAGTGCTCCTATATTGGGTGCATATATATTTAGGATAGTTAGTTCTTCTTGTTGAATTGATCCCTTTACCATTATGTAATGGCCTTCTTTGTCTCTTTTGATCTTTGTTGGTTTAAAGTCTGTTTTATCAGAGACTAGGACTGCAACCCCTGCCTTTTTTTGTTTTCTGTTTGCTTGATAGATCTTCCTCCATCCCTTTATTTTGAGCCTATGTGTGTCTCTGCATGTGAGATGGGTCTCCTGAATACAGCATGCTGATGGGTCTTGACTCTTTATCCAATTTGCCAGTCTATGTCTTTTAATTGGAGCATTTAGCCCATTTACATTTAAGGTTAATATTGTTATGTGTGAATTTGATCCTGTCATTATGATGTTAGCTGGTTTTTTTTCCCATTAGTTAATGCAGTTTCTTCCTAGCATCGATGGTCTTTACAATTTGGCATGTTTTTGCGGTGGCTGGTACCAGTTGTTCCTTTCTATGTTTAATGCTTCCTTCAGGAGCTCTTGTTAGGCAGGCCTGGTAGTGACAAACATCTCTCAGCATTTCCTTTTCTGTAAAGTATTTTATTTTTCCTTCACTTATGAAGCTTAGTTTGGCTGGATATGAAATTCTGGGTTGAAAATTCTTTTCTTTAAGAATGTTGAATATTGGCCCTTACTCTCTTCTGGCTTGTAGAGTTTCTGCTGAGAGATCTGCTGCTAGTCTGATGGGCTTCCCTTTGCGGGTAGCCTGACCTTTCTCTCTGGCTGCCCTTAACATTTTTTCCTTCATTTCAACTTTGGTGTATCTGACAATTATGTGTCTTGGAGTTGCTCTTCTCGAGGAGCATCTTTGTGGCATTCTCTGTATTTCCTGAAGTTGAATGTTGGCCTGCCTTTCTAGGTTGGGGAAGTTCTCCTGGATAATATCCTGCAGAGTGTTTTCCAACTTGGTTCCATTCTCCCTGTCACTTTCAGGTACACCAATCAGACGTAGATTTGGTCTTTTCATATAGTCCCATATTTCTTGGAGGCTTTGTTCATTTCTTTTTACTCTTTTTTCTCTAAACTTCTCTTCCCACTTCATTTCATTCATTTGATCTTCAATCACTGAAACCCTTTCTTCCATGTGATTGAATCGGCTACTGAAGCTTGTGCATGCGTCATGTAGTTCTCGTGCCATGGTTTTCAGCTCCATCAGGTCATTTAAGGTCTTCTCTATGCTGTTTATTCTAGTTAGCCATTCATCTAATCTTTTTTCAAGGTTTCTAGCCTCTTTGCAATGGATTCAAACATCCTCCTTTAGCTCAGAGAAGTCTGTTATTACCGATCATCTGAAGCCTTCTTCTCTCAGCTGGTCAAAGTCATTCTCTGTCCAGCTTTGTTCCGTTGCATGCAAGGAGCTGCATTCCTTTGGAGGAAAAGAGGTGTTCTGATTTTTAGAATTTTCAGCTTTTCTGCTCTGGTTTCTCCCCATCTTTGTGGTTTTATCTACCTTTGGTCTTTGATGTTGGTGACATACAGATGGGGTTTTGGTGTGGATGTCCTTTATGTTTGTTAGTTTTCTTTCTAACAGTCAGGACCCTCAGATGCAGGTCTGTTGGAGTTTGCTGGAGGTCCACTCCTGACCCTGTTTGCCTGAGTATTACCAGCGGAGGCTGTAGAACAGCACATACTGCAGAACAGCAAATGTTGCTGCCTGATCCTTCCTCTGGAAGCTTCGTCTCAGAGGGGCACCCAGCTGTATGAGGTGTCAATTGGCCCCTACTGGGAGGTGTCTCCCAGTTAGGCTACTCAGGGTTCAGGGACCCACTTGAGGAGGCAGTCTGTCCGTTCTCAGATCTCAAACTCCGTGCTGGGAGAACCACTACTCTTTTCAAGGCTGTCAGACAGGGACGTTTAGGTCTGCAGAAGTTTCTGCTGCCTTTTGGTCAGCTATGCCCTGCCCCCAGAGGTGGAGTCTACAAAGGCAGGCAGGCCTCCTTGAACTGTGGTGGGCTCCACCCAGTACGAGATTCCCGGCCCCTTTGTTTACCTACTCAAGCCTCAGCAAAGGTGGGCGCCCCTCCCCCAGCCTCACTGTGCCGTGCAGTTCGATCTCAGACTGCTGTGCTAGCAGTAAGAGCGGCTCCGTGGGTGTGGGACCCTCCGAGCCAGGCGCAGGATATAATCTCCTGGTGTGCCATTTGCTAAGACCGTTGGAAAAGCACCATATTAGGGTGGGAGTGTCCTGATTTTCCAGGTACTGTCTGTCATGGCTTCCCTTGGCTAGAAAAGGGAATTCCCCACTCCCTTGCACATCCCAGGTGAGGTGATGCCCCGCCCTTCTTCAGCTCACACTCCGTGGACTGCACCCACTGTCTGACAAGCCCCAGTGAGATGAACCCAGTACCTCAGTTGGAAATGCAGAAACCACCCATCTTCTGTGTCACTCACACTGGGAGCTGTAGACTGGAAATGTTCCTATTTGGCCATCTTGAATAATGCCCAAAAGCCCCTCATTTTTATGACTGAAATAGTCTAGGGCTGTAGTAGCATATCTATGAGTTGGAGTAAAAAGCTTGGGTAAAAAGCATAGGTAGTATTTTCAGTTTCTTTCTACCCTCCCAGACAGTGATAAAGGCTTCTATTTCTTTGTGTCTCATTCAATGCCTAGCAGCATACAATGAATACCCAAATGTGTGTTCATTCCATTTTAAATTGAAAGACATATTCAGCCATACGTCAATGGATTTGGTTACTTCTATTCTGGCATTTTTCTTTGAGCTTATAGAAGAGTTTAAAAAGCTTACTGATAATCCCAGCACTTTGGGAGGCCAAGGTGGCCTGATCACGAGGTCAGGAGATCGAGATCATCCTGGCTATCACAGTGAAACCCCGTCTCTACTAAAAATACAAAACATTAGCTGGGTGTGGTGGTGAGCACCTGTAGTCCCACCTCCTTGGGAGGCTGAGGCAGGAGAATGGCGTGAACCTGGGGGGCAGAGCTTGCAATGAGCTGAGATCACACCACTGCACTCCAGCCTGGGCGACAGAGTGAGGCTCCATTTCAAAAAAAAAAAAAAAAAAAAAAAAAAAAAAAAAAAAAGCTTACTGATTTATTAACAAGAAATACCCTAGTTTCTGAATATACTGAAGAAACAATTTTTATATCTGATCTCAAGCTCTTGGCTTAAACCAAGATTTATCAAATGATGAACCCCATTTATTTTTACTGAAGTAACTTTTTATCAAAACTAAGAAATGTAAACTAACCACATTGAAATATAATCAGAAACTCATCCTCTGAGACATGAGAGAGCCATATTTTAGCAGGGCAATTTGGAAATATCTATTAAAAATGTGTGACCAACAGCTACTGTTAAATTTGTAGCATTCTTAAAAGTTAATACTAATTTGAAAAGCTGGTATTTAGTAAGTGATGATTCTATGCCAATAATTGTTCTAAGCAGTTTTCATAAACCTTTTTACTGAATCCTAACAAAAGCTTTATGAGATAGGTATTACTCTTATTTTATAGATAGTGAAACTGAGACAGAAAAATTAGGTGAATGGCATTTAACTTTTTAAAGTAAAAGTTACTACTATATTAATTACAGCAGAATTATTGATATATACATATATTAATAATGTTGCATGTTTCATTAGGGATATAACGATCAAACTGGCAATAACAGGGGGTGGGTATGGTTTTGCAAATAACTCATGGATCTTCAAGACCATAAGTGGGAACCACTGGTCAAAGATTTTTCTGCTCAATCTGTTGTGGCCTGAGTGGTGGAGCTCCAGGCATCTTGATGCTCCAGTAACACAGTACTTAGGATTGTTAGAAACTCAGTGAAGGGCTACACCTCATTCAAGAACCAGGGTTCGTGAGCTCCTACTTGACCTGCAGCCTCAGCACTATTGCACTGCTTTGAGCCTCATTGTATCTCCATAAAATGAAGGAGTTTGACCTGGAGGTTTCAAAGATCCTTACCAGCTCTTATTTCTCTGACTTTATATGGAGTCAGTGAACGTTCTCTTTAGCAGGTTTCCAGCATGTCAGGAAATGAAAAAGAGCTTCCAGAAGAATGATCCAAACTTCTTTCCCAGTCCCAGAAAAGTAGGAACAGCTGAAATGTACTTGAGGCTATTGCTCACACAAAAGGAGCAGGTGTTTTGAGAAGGATAAGATTGTATAAGTCTAAAATACTTTTTGGAATGAAATGGATTACAAATACATGCTACATACTTTGTCTTGTAGCCTATCACTAACAGTTTGAAGAAACTTACTAGTACTGGAGGTTGTGCCTATGGTAATCTCCACCCTAAAAATCTTTAAAAATAGGATTTGTACTCATGAGCATGTGAATTTGTAGGTGTTGACTTGCCTTAAGGAAGGCAGAAAAATGCATATATTTTCTAAAATCACATTTGAATCTATGACTCAGGATGACTTGTGAAGGTTTACCCTCAAAAAAGCGTTTGATATGTGGTATATATTCTTTCATTTTAGGGCCTGGAGGCTCTCAAGGCATGGCCAGACGCTCCGTCTTGTACTTCATCCTGCTGAGTGCTCTGATCAACAAGGGCCAAGCCTGCTTCTGTGATCACTACCCATGGACTCAGTGGTCCAGCTGCTCAAAAACTTGCAATTCTGGAACCCAGAGCAGACACAGGTGGGTGTGAGCTTTGTGGCTTTTCTTTGTGCCCTGGAAGGATTCAAGGACGAAGTCAGCAACATCAGGAGTGCCACACTAAGCAATGGGAAAATATATATATATATCAAAGTAAGAACTTACAAATTTGGATGAAATTTGAAGTCTTTCTCTTATGAGGTTGAAAGGAAGTCTACTTTTGTTCTCTCTACAAGAACAAGAGGTTTCAAAGAAATTTAATTAAGAATCTGTGCAACACTTTCAGTTGACTATTTAACTTGCTTAGAATCACTACCCAAGCTTTTTTTCAATCAGCATACAACTCTGCTTGCCTACAGTTAGTTAATTATAGAGAATTTTCTACTCATTAAATCCAGTCTAACAGGACCTCAATTGAGCAGAACTGCTAGCTATTAGCTTGATTGTTGGCATATACAAAATGGCAACACAAAAACTGTTCTTTCTTGATAACATTTAATAATTCAGTCTTT
The DNA here is from genome assembly GCF_006542625.1 of Nomascus leucogenys. Lineage (NCBI taxonomy): Eukaryota > Metazoa > Chordata > Mammalia > Primates > Hylobatidae > Nomascus > Nomascus leucogenys. The sequence continues at coordinate 38,056,075 of NC_044386.1, read as the reverse complement.
TCACCACTTCAGACTTCTCGTCCCCCACAGTTTCTTTAACTCTGTTAAATGTTTCTGTACCATGGAAATGCTCACATGTTAGGGGAGAAAAGCATATATTTAATGTGTTTTAACCATTACAGAATTTTTTACGATCCTTATTTTAGAAAACTATGTTTACATATGTAGTGTGAATCTCATTAAAATTACCAATTGACTTCCCCAATAAACCATCTACTACATATGTGAAAACAGATTTGTTTACAATATTCCTCTAATCAAGAGTCCTTCAGTAGCTTCCTGCTGCCTACAAAGAACAGCAAATATTCCTGGCCAGTCACACAAGCTCCTGCCTGAAGAGCTACCTGGACATGCTCTCTTCTGCCTCAAATCTTTGCACATGTCGCTTCCTCCAAATTCCCTTCCCTCTGTTACCTGAAGAATTCATGTGAATTATTCGGGATGTTTCTCTCATGTCACTTTCTCTTTGAATCTTTAGCCCCACAGCACCCTGTGTTGTCCTCCTCCAAGTAATTTGCAGGATCTTTCTCTCCTTTCATCTTTCCTTGCCTTCCAGTCCATTCGAGGAGCTCCAGCATGGCTGGCTTCATGGTGTAACATGTGCAGTCACACAGGCCCCATACTTAGAAGGGCTTCATGCTTGGCTTAATGATCTGCCACTGCTGTCTTGAAGTTCTTAGTTTTGAGCAAGAGGTTTCCCATTTTCATTTTATGCTGAGCCTCACAAAGTATGTCCTGAGTTCTATTAAGTGGTGAGAACTGCATATATGCCAACCTGCCTAATTTTTCCATGAAAATTTTCTTTCTTTTCTATTTATTGTAGTTAATGCTCAATGATACTTTGATTATGGGGCAGGATGTATAGTGAATACACTCATTCTAAGCAACTTCTTCTTCATGGTTACAGACAAATAGTAGTAGATAAGTACTACCAGGAAAACTTTTGTGAACAGATTTGCAGCAAGCAGGAGACTAGAGAATGTAACTGGCAAAGATGCCCCATCAACTGCCTCCTGGGAGATTTTGGACCATGGTCAGACTGTGACCCTTGTGTTGAAAAACAGGTAGGCAACCATGGGCATTTCCAGGAAATACGAATCACAATAGAGGGCTCTGATTCCCTGACAGGCTTAACAGCATAGTAAAGCTGAATTACTTCAATTACTGAAAATCAACTGTCCCAGCTTCCAATGAGGGAAAATTCCATTTATCACTTTTGTTGGGGGGGAAAGGGGGTTTATTTTATGTATTTTACTGTCTTAAGAACACAAAAAGGAAATTTTGCTCCCATTATTGGTATTGTACTTACCCAGTTCTGAATTCCACTGCCTGGGCCTTCTGAGAATTCTGAAAGCAAAAGTGTATACAGATTGAGTAATCCTTATCCAAAATGTTGGAATCAGAAGTGTTTTGGATTTTGGATGTTCTGTGGATTCTGAAATATTTGCATACACATAATGTAGTAGCTTGGGGATGGGACACAGTCTAAACATGAAATTCTTTTATGTTTCATATACACCTTATACATATAGCCTGAAGATAATTTATACAATATTTTTAATAATTTTGTTCATGAAACAAATTTATGATAAGTATTTACATATACAGTACTCCACTGTGGCATCATGTTGGCACTCAAAATTTTTATTTTCTCTTTTTTTTTATTATTATACTTTAGGTTTTAGGGTACATGTGCACAATGTGCAGGTTTGTTACATATGTATCCATGTGCCATGTTGTTTTGCTGCACCCATTAACTCATCATTTAGCATTAGGTATATCTCCTAATGCTGTCCCTCCCCCTCCCCCCACCCCACAACAGTCCCCGGAGTGTGATGTTCCCCTTCCTGAAATTTTTAGATTTTGGAGCATTTTGGATTTTTGGTTTTCAAACTAGGTATGCTCAACTCTTACTAAAAAACAAACAAACAAACAAACAAAAAAACAGGGTTTCAGTCCAAGGTTGTAAACCAGACAGAAATGAGGGAAATGAATCAAAACCTTCACTCCTTCACTCCTTGCCCTTCCTCTACATTCCCTCTCCTCACGGCAGCCTCTCAATTTGTTTATTGTTCCCAGTTGGAATATTTACCCACCACAAACTCATTCCTGTAAGGGCATCGGCCAATGTGAACCACAGTCAGGGCCGGGCTGAGCATTCACACAGCAGGGAAGAAAAAGAAACTCATTTGTGGAACAGCTACTTTCTGAGGGGAAAGTCATCTTATTCAAACTTCACATCATATTGTGTTTCTCTACCCATTTTACAGATGAGAAAGTTATTGCTCATTTGGGGTTAAGTAATTTGCCCAAGAATACACCCATTAATTAATAAATTGAATTTTTCTGACTTCAAAGTCAGTACTTTTTAGTCCTACCATATTTCTATTCTCCCTTGACTCACCGTTTTACTACTCGCCATTTAAAATCTTTTTAAAGTGTAGACTACATTAGCATTGGTTTTCACAGGGACTGTCTTATGCAAAAGAACCTCAAAATTATTTCACATTTGTCCCTTCACACTATCTTTAAGATATAGAAAGGCTACTGTTATGGCCTGGAGGAATTTACTGTACTCAAGAGACTCTCAGCAAACATTTACACATTTTATTTTGAAAACGTATAAACCATATGGTTTCAGAGTTATAAGAAGCCTTAGAAACCTTTTTAACCCACTTCCTCATTTTGCTGGTTGGGAAACAGAGGCCTACAGAAGTGATTATTTCCCTAAGGGAGCATAAAAATGGAATTGGAAGAATCATTAGTAAAATTTAAGAAATATTACCATAGGAAAAAATCACTATTGTGATTGAGAAACCGTTTTCTTAGATACATTTTGACCTTGACCCTGCCTCAGAGTTATATTTTTCTCTTCTTTCCTTTCAGTCTAAAGTTAGATCTGTCTTGCGTCCCAGTCAGTTTGGGGGACAGCCATGCACTGAGCCTCTGGTAGCCTTTCAACCATGCATTCCATCTAAGCTCTGCAAAATTGAAGAGGCTGACTGCAAGAATAAATTTCGCTGTGACAGTGGTAATGTATTTTTGTAAAATGTTCAGTCCCCACTAAAAATAACCTGACTTGACTAAATCAAAGTTACTCCAATTGACTAACAGTAGAATCCATCACAGAGAAATCCCACCACATTTTAAGCAGAGTGGAATGGGAGTGTTATGCTGCCAGTTCCCAAGATATTCTACTGTAAAATTATGGCTTTTCAGTTATACCATTTTGACCACTTACCTGATCTGCACAAATCTATAATCAGGATAATTTTAAAAGAAATGACATATTTTAAAAAAAAGAGTAAACAAAAAAAAAAGATTTTTAATATAATTTATTATGACAAGAATATTAAGATACCATGTTGGAAGATGACTAGAGATGATGTAGAAAACTTTCTTGACCGGCTCTAAAATTAATTCCAAAAGAGTAAGTCAAAAGCACATGCACAAATGAGCATGGCTATGTTTCAATAAAATTTTCTTTACAAAAACAGGTGGCCATGGTTCAGGTCAGTTTTAGCCCACAGGCCATAGTTCATTGACCTCCTATCTAAACAGTCAACTTAAAGTTACAATAAAATTAAATTTCAGATGAATGAAGTCTCTATCATTTCTGTGAACTCTGACATATCCTGAAAAGTAAAGTATTTATAACTAGATAGCAAATTTCCAATTCCATAGAAAATTGACCCAAGACCTTGGAACCCAAGTTTTCCCCTCTTACTCCCTGCCTCCTGCCTTCAGCTTTGCCAGCTTTTTCTGAATGTCAGACAGGAATGCTGCGGTGAGGGTTTTCCCCTATCCACCTCCACCCCAAACCTGGAATATGAGAGCAGGATGTGGGTAGGAAGATATACTTTGTGTCTATATAAATAAGGTCGTGTCACAAATTGACAAAAGAGGGAATCAGAGCAAAATCCAAATGACAATGACTGAGGATAATACAGACCTGATCATTATATCCAGAGTATCAAAATCAAGATCTAGAACTGAAGTATAACTATTTGAAGCTTGAAAGATGGCTTTTACTACATATAAGCAAAAAAGACTCTTATTCAGTAGATGATAAATCTATGAAAAATTACAAAGGAGCTGCATTCAGGCCAAAAATACTCAAAGTTTGAGAAGCCTTGAGATGCATCCATTGGTCACCAATTTATAATGAACAATTTTAGAAAGGTTAGCAGTGTAAGCACAGCTGATCGCCAGTTCATCAACAGTTATGTCCATAACCATTGATTTTCAAATAACTGTATTATGAAGATGTGTCTATAATGGTTGGTAAGCGGCTGCTACTCCGTACTCCCTGAGTAACCCATGCCCTGCTTCCCAGAGCCCAAAATCCCTAGATCTTTTCATGATCCAGGAACTGATTGGTAAATCCTTGTCACAGATATAGTTGGTATCCATTCTGACTGAGTGATGCCATAGCCTTTTGGTTGTTAAATATTCCATTGAAGATGGTATACTATTTTGCTCTCCTAAAAGCATCTACTAATGCCACTGTCAATGGGAATAAGAGGTTTATGAATGATTGTTTTTCTGACTCAAGATGATACTTGGCCCTCAATTAACAAAGAACTATCTCTCCTAAAAAGATTGACCATCTTGCCTTTCCTCCATTATGACTGATGTTCAGAGTCTCCCAAGAGTCACCAAGACTAAATGGATTATTTTGATGTATACGTGGATTTTTAAGAATTACTCATTATGTTAATTCCCATGCAATATACCAACTCTTCTTTCAGAGTCCTAATTTTAAGCATAAAAGACTAGAGAATTTGCAGCTGGTTTTAAAAAATAATACAGTATTGCAGTGACATACATTGCTTCCAATGGATAGGAAAAATGTGCAATTTCTAAATGATTGCATGGTTCCAAGTGTAAATGTATGCATGCCTGTGCTGGCTAAGCCTGCTGACTTCTGCAAATCCTGCAACATTCAAACTGTCCTTTAATTTCTCATTCCTTCTTTGGTATAGAATATATTTATGGCTTACAATATCTTTCCCCTTATGCTTTCTATTCCACAGAGTTTTTATGGCCTGGAACCATTCTCACCCAAGTCACATCAGGCCTATTCCTAAACATCCCTCAAGAGGTATCCTCTTCCCTTCATCCCTGCCCTTGCTAATGGACTCTCTAAGATATCTCTATAAGTACGAAATGGATAGAATTTCTTGTATTCTCACAAATCTGGTACCCTGCTCACAAAGCTATGCTAATGAGGACTATACTCTACATGCGTATCCCTCCTTCTGTCTAATAAAGTGTGATTTTAGTGTATCCATATCAAAAATAAACCTTTGCTTAAATTTGTAAGTGCTAGGTTCAAAACTTTTAAAAAAATGTAATATGTATAGATTCATATTTTAATAAATAGCCTCTCTATTTCAAACTAAAATGCCCATTCTGTTCTGTCCTGAAAACAACACAAAACAAAAAAACTAGGAATGCACTGTTTAAAAATAGAGCATCTTTCAGGTTAAGTCATGGGATGAACAGACATTCAATTCAATCTGCATTTTCAGTCCTGTGTGATTATGGTGCTCGTAGCTATAATTCTTTATAATAATAGTCCTGACATAATGCAAGATGGAAGATGTAATTATTTTAATTACACTCTACCTTCTAAGTGAAGATTATTAACCAAAAAAGTTGAAACCAAGTGCTTTCTTGGGAACCCACTATTAATTAAAAAAAATTAATTCAACAGAATGCCCAATTTTCCCGAGAATTTCAGTCAAAACAGTCATGCATAATTGTAGTGAGATGCTAATCACATCTTAAAATAATCAAGTAAAACCTTTAGTCTTTGTCAGTTGGACCTGTACATACTGGTACAGATGCCAACATCATTGACTACAGGCAAGAAGGTAAAAGGCAGGAGAGGAGATATCTGTCATTGCACATAGGTATTTCAATTTCTATAATATATAGTTATACACTGATTCTAAGGATCCTTATGAAATTCAGTAAGTCAAAAACGGAAGGTAATTATTTGGGTACATGGAATTTGTACCATTTTCTAAATTTGCTCCCTCAACTTGCTACTGTAGTATCTAGACACTTGACTTGTCCAAAAAATAGATATAGCAAATTATATGCAGGAAAACAATTATATACAATAATTATATATAGTAAAATAGATAGTAGATATATTTAATAAAATCTGTACTAATTATATATGGTAAAATATATGATTCTAAGTGTGCAATTTTGCTTTCACAAATTATACAATCATGTAAACAACAGTATGTCAAGATATAGAAAATTCCCATGAACCCAAAAAGCTCCCTCCTTCTCCTTTCTAGTTAATTCCTCCTCCTTCTCCCTGGACATCATATAAAGGAATCACATGACATGACTCATGTGTCTGGCTTTTTTCACCCAACATAAAATTTGAGAGATCCAACCATGTTATTGTGTGTGACTATGCATCTGTGTGTGTGTCTATAAAGTTACAGGTTTTTAAATAAAAACAGTGACCTTGAGTCTCCCATCCTAGATCAAAACAAAATTCTGAACCTCCTGTTAATTTTCTCCTACTGAACATGATCTATATAGCGGCTCACTATAATGGGAGTGATATTCTAGGATTACTTCTCTTTTTAAAGACAATCAGCCCATGGCAACTAAATAATTCTGTGGTGACCCTTGTAATCTTACAAGTGGAAATTTATCAGTTTATCACTCCTACGTGCTCCTAAAACTCTGTCAAAAACAGTGAAGACTTGCCTTCAACTTTACCTTGAAATTTAAAGCATTTGTGTTTCAAATTAATAAATACTTTCTAAAATGATAATTTGTTGCATTGATGTTGTTTGCTTTTCTTGACTAGGCCGCTGCATTGCCACAAAGTTAGAATGCAATGGAGAAAATGACTGTGGAGACAATTCAGATGAAAGGGACTGTGGGAGGACAAAGGCAGTATGCGCACGGAAGTATAATCCCATCCCTAGTGTACAGTTGATGGGCAATGGGTATGTAACGTCTTTTTATCATCTTGGGGAGAACAGGTATCAGAACAAATGAGTCAGAAGGAGCATTGAGATGCATCATTGTCCATCTTCCTCATTAATTTCTTACTACTCCTACCAGCCCTATCTCTGATACTTAGCTACCATGTTCAGGAAGTATGTGGCCATGATCCTCACTCCTGAGAAGTAAAAGTTAGCATTTTCACATATAGTTTGTGCCAGGCAATGCTATGGGCCCTTCATAAACATGGCTCGTTTTATTTCTCATACATCTCTAAGAAAGTTTTGGAATGGATTAGAGTAGACTGGTCTAAGCCCATCAAGCTGGGAGGTGCCAGGGTGGGGTCCTGGAGGTAGGCCTTGAATGGGTGAGTAACCACTCAGAAATGTCAGGAGCAAATGGAGAAAGAGGATGTGATAAAAGTATGCCTCTGGGTGGGTTGAAAGCCAAAACACTAGAGAAAGAAAACCAGTCTTCCAGCATAAGAAGCAAACCCAGAGTCAACCAATGTGTGATAAAGCCAAAAGGAAAGTTAAGCAAATACAGAAAAAAAGGGAGGGCTAAGCAACAAGGGTGTGAAAACGTAAGCGAGTAAGAGGTGAAGTGAATATAGCTAGGTATTCTCTCCCATAGGCTGTGTGACGTGTGGGTAGGTCAGTAGAGCCTAATGGCAGAAGCCAGACCTATATTACCATCCAGTCTCAGCTTACAAACTGAGAAACGAGTCCCAGAAAGCTTAAATAACCTGACCAAGTCTACCAACTAGCAAATGGTGGAACCAGGATTCAAATCCAGACTTCAAAACCCAGGCTTTTTCCACGATTTCATGCTGATTCAAGACTATATCCACCTTACAAATGAGACACCCTGGAAGAAACCTCAGGCGATCACATGGCTCTTTCTTCTAGTGTTCTTACTACAGGAATACCCAATCATGAGCACACTGGGGGTTTTACCAGGGGTTCTAAATTCATTAGACTGAATCTGTGTTTTGGATGATGTTAGGAAATAAATATAAGAGAAGGCTATGAAAACAGAAAAACTGAGCCTTAATTTGAAGCATAAGAAAAATCAGTAAAGATAATCTCCTATACTCTCCCCTTTACATAATAAAGAAACCCCTCTTAAATTTGTGGCCAGAAGGCAGATAGTTTGCTATCAATTTCTATTGCTTCATATTGGACTTTAAAAAATTAGATTCTTCACTAAATGCTGCCAGAGTTGCATAATATGAAACCTCAAGGCACGAAAGACAAACAGCCACAATTGCAAATACAACCTTATCTGATTTAGAATAAAACCCAGAAAATATTGAACCAAACCCAAGGACACCAGTAAAATGGAAAAACCATTAGTCTGAAAGTAAGAGGAGCTGGGTTCTAAATAACTCAGCTGGTTCTAATGTAGAACCAGAACCAGTTCTACATTACCTCACTACACCACAGCTGAGTTATTTAACAACTCTGGGCCTCGGTTTCCTCATCTATATGTTGGATGACTATAAACTGATATGAGGTTCTGTCCTAAGAATTTCTAATTAGTGCTGATTTCGATGAAAGTGCTTCAACAACATGTTCTTATCCATGTGCAGAAATTGTTTCCTTCTCTTGGTTTGCCTACAAGAAAAAGTCAGCCAAAAACTCCCACTGATAATCACATTTTCTAATGTTCTGATTGATGAAGGGTGACATTACAAAATCACCTTTTGTTCAGTTGATCTAGACTCTAGAGTTACAGATGGGGAGGACCACATGCTATGTGTACTTTGGCGAAAGGACCATGTGGCCCTCTGCCAACCAGAGCTGTTGTCCCAATGATTCTGAGAAATGAGCAAAGCCCGCTGGCTGAGGACAACCAGTCCTCTCCTTGCCTCCCCAGGGACTGAGAGTTTTGAGAATTGCTTACTGTAATCTTGTTCTAATCTGCTGGCCTTAGAATCTCTGCCTCTCCTCTGTAACCTGCTACCCAACATATTTCTAACCACAAAAAAAAAAAAATAGCTTCTTGAGTGGCTGTCCTTCTTTTTAATAGATATTTCTCCAAGAAAAATTTTAACAAGAGATATAAAAATTTCTACATTGCCAACATCAGTCACTGGGTCCTAAATATGAAGCAAGAATCAGGCAATAATAGCATGCTATTTGCTTTTACTCAGGCTTATCTATACACACACAGTTGAAAGGACACATTCATCTATGTGGCAAAATAGTGAGATATGTGAGTAGGGATCACACACATATATATGTGAAAATTCATGCATACACACAAATATATATTTTTTATTTATATATTGCTAGTTATATTCAAAAAGTTACAAAGTATGACACATTAGATCAAAGCACTTTAGAAACAATGCTGTATGTGAAACACTAAACTATTTTAAGTCAATATCAACATCTGAGAGGGGGAAGGAAAGAATAGGACTGAAAATTTCTTCATAGCTGGCTTAGCTCCTAAAAGACTTCTCAGGCATGGTCTGCTGGAAATACCTCCATAAAATCCTATCTTCAGGTTCTCCACAAATAGCCGTCACCTTCACAGATTCCTCGTGACCTGAGAGCCACTTTTCTCAAGCCCTTTTTTGCTTGTGACAAACATAAGTACATAGTGTAAAGCAGTGTAAGGTCAATAGTTTTTTAGTCCTCACTGTTATGCTTTCAGCTATTTGAATATAATATGCATCTTAGACAACCCACAGAATTCACTCATTTTAAAAAACAGCCTTATTGAGATGTAATTTGCATGCCATACAATTCACCCATTGAAAGTGTCTAATTGAATCGTCTTTAGCATATTCACAGACTTATATAACCACCACCATGATATAATTTTAGAATGTTTTCAACACACCCAAAATAAAACCTTTGTACATATTAGATATCAAGCTTCATTTCTTTCCCCCTTCTACCTGACTCCTAACCCTAGGAAACCATTAATTCACTTTCTGTTCATGTAAATTTGTGTATTCTAGCCATTTCATAAAAATGAAATTCTACAATATGCAGCCTGTGTCTGCCTTTTTGCACTTAGCATAATGTTTCTAAGATTCATCCCAATACTCACAATTGGTACTACAGAAATACAAAGGATCGTTAAAGACTATTATAAACAGCAATATGCCAACAAACTTGAAAATCTAAAAGAAATGGATAAATTCCTGGATACAAAAAAAACTTACCAAGATTGAATCAAGAAGAAATAGAAAACAGACCAATTGTGAGTAATGAGATTAAATCAATAAAAAAAGTCTCCCAACAAAGAAAAGCCCAGGACCGGATGGCTTCACTGCTGAATTCTACCAAACTTTGTAAGAACTAATATCAATTATTATCAAGCTATCCCAAAAAATCGAAAGGAAACTTTTCCAAACTCATTCTACAAGACTACTATAACCCTGATACCAAAACCAGATAAAGATGAAACAACAACAACAACAAATCTACTACAGATCAATATCCCTGATGCAAAAATCCTCATCAAAATACTAGCAAACAGAACCCCACAGTACATCCCAGATATCTACTATAATTAAGTAGTATTTAATCCAAAGATGCAAGGATGGTTCAAAATACGCAAATCAATGTCATCACATCAACAGAGAGAACAAAACATATGATCACCTCAATAGTTGTGGAAAAAGTATTTGATAAAATTCAACATCCTTTCATGATAAAAACTCTCAAAAATTAGAAATAGAAGAAACTTAACACAAAAAAGGCCATATATGGCAAACCGACAGCTAGCATCATACTGGATAGAGAAAAGTTGAAAACTTTTCCTCCAAGGACTGGAATAAGACAAGGATACCTGCTCTCACCACTGTTATTCAGCATAGTACTGTAAGTCCTGGCTGGAGCAATAGGCAAGGAAAAGAAATAAATGGATCCAAACTGGAAAGGAGTAAGTCAAATTGTCACTGTTTGTAGATGACATTATCTTTCACAGAGCGAAACCTAAAGACTCCACCAAAAAAAAAGGCCCTAGAAATGATAAATGAATTCAGTAAAGTTGCAGGATACAAAATCAATATACAAAAATCTCTAGCATTTCTATATATTATCACGAGCTAGAGGGAAAAGAAATCAAGAGAGCTATCTATAAGAGCTACAAAAAAATACCTAGGAATAAATTTAACCAAGGAGATGAAAGATCTCTGCAAGGAAAACTATAAAACACTGACGAAAGAACTTGAAGAGGACACAAAAGAAATGGGAAGGCATCCTGTTTTTATGAATTGGAATATTACTGTTGTTAAAGTGACTCAGCTGCCCAAAGCAATCTACAAATTCAAGGTAATCCCTGTTAAAACACCAATAGCATGCTTTACAGAAATAGAAACAAAGCTCTAAAATTCATATGGAACCACAAAAAAACCTTAATAGCCAAAGCAATCTTGAGCAAAAAGAACAGGCCGGGAGTGCTGGCTCATGCCTGTGCCAGCACTTTGGGAGGCCAAGGCGGGTGGATCACGAGTTCAGGAATTCAAGACCAGTCTGGCCAACATAGTGAAACCGTATCTCTACTAAAAATACAAAAGTTAGCCAGGCGTGATGGTGGGCGCCTGTAGGCCCAGCTACTTGGGAGGCTGAGGCAAGAGAATCACTTGAACCCAGGAGGTGGAGGTTGCAGTGAGCAGAGATCGCGCCACTGCACTCCAGCCTGGGCAATACACTGAGACCCTGCAAAAAAAAAAAAAAAAAAAAAAAAAAGCCAAAGGCATCACACCACTACATTTCAAAATATACATGTTACATGTGTTACATGTTACAAAGCTATGGTAACCCAAGCAGCACATTATTGGCATAAAAACAGACACATAGACCAATGGAACCAAATACAGAACCCAGAAACAAAATCATGTATTTACAACCAACTGATTTTTGACAAAGGTGCCAAGATCATGCACTGGGGAAACAAGAGTCTCTTTAATTAATGGTGCTGGAAAAACTGGATATCCATATGCAGAAGAATGAAACTGGACCCCCACCACTCATGCTATACAAAAATCAACTCCAAATAGCTTAAAGACTTACATGTAAAATTCCAGAACTATTAAACTATTAGAGAAAAATATAGGGGAAAACCCTTAGAACGTTGATGTGAGAAAACATTTTATGAAAAAGACCTCAAAAGCAGAAGCAACAAAAGCAAAAATAGACAAATGGGATTATATCAAACTAAAAAGCTTTTTTGTACAGTAGAGAAAACAGTAACAGAGTGAAAAGACAACATACAGAGTGGAAAAAAAGTATTTGCCAACTATTCATCTGACAAGGAGTTAATATCCAGGATATATAAGGAACTCAACTCAACAGCAAAAATAAATAAATAATCCAATTTAACGGATTAAGCTCACCAGTGAACTTAATAAGACATTTACCAAAAGGAGACAACAAATATATTTTAAAATGTTCGACATCACTATTCATCGGGAAAATGAAAATCAAACTACACTGAGGTATCATCTCACCACAGTTGAAATGACTATTATCAAAAAGACAAAAAAATAACAAATGCTGGAAAGGATGTGGAGAAAAGGAAGCTCCTACACTGTTGGTGAGAATGTAAACTAATATAGCTCTTATGGAGACCAGTATGGAGATTCCTCAAAAAACTACAAACAGCACTGCCATATGATCCAGCAATCCCACTACTGAGCATACATCCAAAGCAAAAGAAATCGGTATACTGAACAGATATCTGCACCCCCATGTTTATTTGCAGCACTGTTCACAATAACCAAGATATGGAATCAGTCTGTGTCCATCAACAGATGAATGGATAAAGAAAACATGGTACACGTACAAAATGGAATACTATTCAGCCATAAAATAGAATGAAACCTTGTCACTGGAGAAACATGGATGAGCCTGGAGGATATTAAGTGAAATAAGCCAGAAACAAAAACATAAATACTACATGTTCTCACTCACATGCAGAAGCTTAAAAAGTTAATCTCATACAAGTAGAGTAGAATAAGGGTTACAAGAGACTGGAAAGAGTAGGGAAAGGGGAGGATAGGATGAGATTGGTTAAAGGTTACAAAATTACAGCTAGATAACAGGAATAAGTTCTAGTGTTCTATAGCATTGCGGGTCACTATAATTAACAATAATTTAGTACATATTTTCAAATACAAAGAAGAGAGAATTTTGAACGTTCCCAACATGTTTGAGGTGAGGAATATGCTAATTACCCTGATTTTATTACTATACATTGTATGTATCTAAACATCACTACGTACCCCATAAATATGTACAATTATGTGACAATTTTTAAAAACATAATTTTAAAAATCACCCATATAAAGCATATGTTAATACTTCATTCCATTGTATGAGAGAATAATAACCCATTGTATCATTCTATCACATTGTGTTGATTCATTCATCAGCTAATGAACATTTGGTTTGTTCCTACTTTGACCAGTATGAGTAATGCTGCTATGAACATTCATGTACAAGTTTTTGCATTGATACATATTTTCAATTCTCTTTCATATATACTTAGGAATGGAATTGCAGGATCTTATGGTAAATATATGTTTAATTTTTGAAGAACTCCCAACTATTTTTCAAAACAGCTGCACCATTTTTCATTTCCCCCAGTTACATATGATTGAAAATCAACTGCTCCACACCTTCATCAAAACTGTTTCTGTTCATCTTTTGGTTAAAGCTATTCTAATGGCTATGAACTGGTATCTCATTGCAGGTTTGATTTGTATTTCCTAATGAGTAATAACATTGAGCATTTTTTCACATGCTTATTAGTAATTTCCATATTTTTCTAAGAAATATATATTTAGATACTCAAATTATTTGCTCATTGTTTAATTGAGTAATTTGGTTTTTTTATTTAGTTCCAAGCATTTCTTGTATATTCTGGGTGTAAGTTCCTCATTAGATATGTGATTTCGAAATATTTTCTCCCATTATATGAGTTGTATTTTCACTTTTTTGTTGGTGTCCTTTAAAGCACTAAAGTTTTTAATTCTGGTGGAGTTCAATATATTTATTCCTTCTTTTGTTGAATGTGTTTTTAATGTCATATCTAAGAAGGCTTTACCTTACCAGAGTTCACAAATATTTAGTCCTATATTGTCTTCTAAAAGTTCTATAGTTTTCACTCTTAAATTTGGGTTCTATTATCTATTTTTATTAATTTTTTTGCATTATGTGAGAAAGGGGCCCAATTTCATTCATTTGCAGTATAACTATTAGGTCGTTACAGCACCATTCATTTAGGACTATTTTCCCCCATTGAACTGTCTTGGCACCCTTGTTGAAAATCAATTGACGATAGATGTACGGGTTTCTTTCTAGATGCATTTCTGTTCCATTGGTCTATATGTCTGTCTATCCTCATGCCACTACTACTACACTGTCTTGATTACCCTAATTTTGAAGTAAATTGTGTATCAGGAAGGTAATTCCTTGAACTTTGTCCTTCTTTCTCAAGATTTTCTTGGCCATTCTGGGTCTTTTGAATTTTAGAATTGGCTTGTGAATTTTTACCAAAAAAACGCAGCTGATATTTTGATAACGATAGTCTTGAATCTATAGATCAATTTGGGAAGTACTGCTATCTTAACAACACAAATTCTGCCAATCCATTAATATGGAATATCTTTCTATTCATTGAGATTTCACTTAATATCTTTCAACATTGTTTATACTTTTCAGTATATGAGTCTTAGACTTCTTCTGTTAAATAAATACCTGAGGATTTTATTCTTTGAGAGGCTATTGTAAATGGAATTGTTTCTTTAATTTTATTTTTGGATTGTTCATTGCTATTTGTATGGAAATACATTTGATTTTTGTTTGTTGATTTTGTTTCTGCAAGCAATTACTTTTGAACTTAGTATGCAATCTTTTAATAAAATTAAAATATACTTTCCCTGGTGGAAAAAATGGGAGAGTTAGTATGTATTGCTTCCTCTCATAGGGCAGGCCAGGCCTGTGCTAATCACTATTAATTTCCACAACTACTATAAAAAAGCAATTAGCTCCATTTTCAAGTGAAGAAACCATTTCAGAAACTGAAAAGCTGTGTGTGTGTGTGTCTGTGTACTTTTACATGAACACAATTTTATTGGTAGAGAATTGACAAGTATTTATATTAGCCTTACTTTCTTTTCAATATTCTAACATCACTTTACAACTTTCAAACTATCCTTGCTCCTCTTTGATCGAAAAATATTGTGTCCATCGGTTAGAAGTGCCTGAGTAATTGATCGAATTTTCTACTTTAAATCCAAATGTCTAATAGATCGCAAAAGCCTCGCATAGTGAACTGCTTCTTGATTCCCTCACAAATGAATGAGTCTATTTATCTTTTTTTCAGATCTTTGTGATAGTTACAAAACTTAATATTTCAGCTCTGGTAAAGGTGGTGCCTTTCAGGTACATTTTGTCTTGTGAGTTAATGCCATAGAAGTACAAGGGAAACAGACATGTAAGTGGTCGATGACATTCTTGAGGATGTTTAGAGCTCCCTTGAGCCCTCACAACTATCAGAAGGGATGGGTGTACTGAAGGGTCATGAGAAGGGAAGGGTATTGGTGCTATTCCTTCTGCTACATGGAATTTTCCAGTGATATTCTGTAGAACTACACTACATGTTCTATGAAAGACAAGGTTATTTGGTCAAATGTATTTGGAGACTGACAATTTATATTTTTAAGGCTGTGACATGACCTGTAGAAAACAATTTTTATAATCTATGTAATACAGCATTACCAAACTGTTTGACAAAAAGAAAACACTTTTTTCACAGAATACATATCAATATCTCTTAGAATTTGGAAAAGTATTAGCATCTTGGAGAAGTTTTTTTATCTATAACAAAATAACCTCTTAAATACTTGATTTATGCTAAGCTAATTTATCTCTATGTGCCTCAATGTCCTCATTTGTAAAACAGGTATAATAATTATATCTACATCATATGGTTATAATAAATATGTTACTATTAGTAAAGCACTTAACCAAGTTAATATTTGTAAATCACTTACTATTGCTTGGCTTATAGTAAGTAGTATATAAGCATTTGTTAAATAAAACATATTTTAAATATTATAGTCAGTTATTAGTAAAACTATAATATTATTACAATTGCATTAAAATATTGCTGTTACTATTTTATTATGAGCTATTAGAATTCCACTCAGAAAGAAGTGGACCTGGAATAGCATTTATTATATAATAACTTATTTCATAATCTGCTTCCAAACTTTGCACTGGCTTTGTAAGTCATAAAAAATTATAAATCCAGATTTTATTGTATGTTGAAAGCCAAGAACAATTAAGTAAGTGGAATAGGAGAACCTAATAGAGCCAGAGAAGCTGAGTTTGGGCTTTCCAGCTTCTTTGCATGCCTCACCATGGACTAGGAAAAAAAAGCGGAGGTGTGGGGGGTTCCTTCAAGTCATTTGTCTTGAGTCAAAAAGGTTTAGAAGAGGAATTCCTTTCATATAACTAAGGTAAATTTTCAAGATTGCTCTACATCTATTGAATTCCTGAAAATTACTTTGTTTCTAGGTTTCATCTTCTGGCAGGAGAGCCCAGAGGAGAAGTCCTTGATAACTCTTTCACTGGAGGAATATGTAAAACTGTCAAAAGCAGTAGGACAAGTAATCCATACCGTGTTCCGGCCAATCTGGAAAATGTCAGCTTTGAGGTATGACAGCCTAGCACGGTGGCAACTCCAGCACTGTCAGTGATTATAAGCTAAATTTCTCATGCAAAATTAGTGATGAATGAAGGGACAGAATGAAAAGGTGGTGAACAATTTTAATCACCTGTTATGTGTTTGTATTTTATCCATGCACACACAATGAGGCCAGTGTTATCATCAATTTACAGATGAAAAAACTAAAGTAACTAATTTTCCAGAAGTCAAACAGCTAGCAAGAAGTGAATTCAAGATTCAAGGCCAGGTTTTCCTGATTCGAGTCCATGCTTTCTCCAGTGAATATTCAGCTCTAAAATAGCTCCACAAAGATAAAGAGTTTGATTTCTTCAGAATTTTCTCCTAACCTAGTTAGTGCTCTTAGATAACCATGAAATATAGACTTTTTTTTAAAGTGCCAGGCTCATAAGAAAAATCATGATGAGTCAGTCTAATGAGATAGTTCTGCTTACTTTTCTTCCTATTTTATTAGTTGGTTTGGTTTATTTGTTTCTTTTAGTAAATTATAATAAGCAGCATACTACCTACTCTCAGAATGTAACCGATGCTTTATACATAAGTGTTCTACTCGTTGCACTAAAGTGAGTAATCTGCTTCTTTTAAATTGTGATAAGAACAGAAAATACACGGTTTTAATGGTGACGTTCATGCATAGAAATTTGACAAGCTAGAGAGAATTTCAGAGTTGTAATTATTTCTGAGAACCACTTTATGGGTAATATGAGTTCAGCAAAAAGTCATTTAATCCTTCCTTTAAAAAGACCTTTATATACATATAAATATAGGCATTTTCCAATTCGATTCACTCAATTTAAAACCATCTAATATATGCTAATAGGTGGGGAATGTCTTTGGGAACTAACCGTCAAATTTGAATACCTCTGGGAAGACTGATAATACTGCTCTTAAGATGTATTGTATTTGAACAGGCTTTGTAGACAGAGCTAAAACCTAAACATTTATATCGTTCTGATGGAAGTTGCTTTCCAGTTCCAAAACAACCAATCCACAAGTTTACTTTCAAAATACGGTCATTTCACAAAAGCATATTGCCTATATTTTCAGCAAACATCTATTTCATGTAGTTTTACAAGTAACAAATTAAAGGAAGTATATGAGACTGGAGCAAATTGAGGCTTAGATAACACTTCATACTTATACGATACTTTAGAGGCTTCAAAGTACTTTCGTATATTGCTTTACTTGATTCCCGTAACGACCTCCCCAGAAAGGTAGAAAATTGTTTACATCCACATTACTAACAGAAAATTTAGGCTTAGTAGGGTGTGGTGGCTCACATCTGTAATCTCAACACTTTGGGAGGCCAAGGGGGTGCAGATCACTTGGGTGTCAGGAGTTCAAGACCACTCGGCAACATGATGAAACCCTGTCTCTACTAAAAATACAAAACTTAGCTGGACGTGGTGGTGCACACCTGTAGTCCCAGCTACTCAGGAGTCTGAGGCATGAGAATTGCTTGAACCCAGGAGGTAGAGGCTGCAGTGAGCCGAGATCACACCACTGCACTCCAGCCTGGGCGACAGAGTGAGACTCTCTCTCAAAAAAAAAAAAAAAGAAAAGAAAATTTAGGCTTATTGAAGTTAAACAACTTTCTCAGAGTTATACAGCAAATAAATGGCACAGAAAAATAAGAACTCCTGGCTTCTGGCTCTTATAGTCGGGGGCGGCCTATGTTAGATGAGACATTTGTAGTTTATCAAGAAAGACAGTAAAAATCCAGGCAGTGGGTTAAAAGTCTGAGCACCTTCATAAACTATCAGTTAAAATGTATCCCCCATGAAGTTAGACAATGATGTGCTGGAGCCAGCTCTTTGAGTTCACAAGAGTCAACGGTTAACTTTTCAGGAAGTTTGGAATCCAATTGTGAAACACAGACTTTTTTTTTCTTTTTCAACTTTCATTTTAGATTCAGGGAATACATGTGCAAGTTTGTCACCTGGCTTTATTGTGTGATGCTGAGGTTGGGGGTACAAATGATCCCTTTACCCAGGTATTGAGCAGAGTACCCAACAGTTTTTCAACTTTTGCCCTTCTCCCTCCCTTCCCCCTCTAGTAGACCCCAGTGTCTGTTGTTGCCATCTTTACGTCCATGAGTACCCGATGTTTAGCTCTCACTTATAAGGGAAAACATGTAGTATTTGTTTTTCTGTTCCTGTGTTAATTTGCTTAGGATAATGGTCTCCAGCTGTATCCATGTTGCTGCAAAGGACATGATTTCATTCTTTTTTATGGCTGCTAGTATTCCATGGCACATATGTACCACATTATCTTTATCCAATCCACTGCTGATTGGCACCTAGGTTAATTCTATGTCTTTGCTATTGTGAATAGTACTGCGATAAACATGCAAGTGCATGTGTCTTTTTGGTAGAACAATTTGTTTTCTTTTGGATATGTACCCAGGAATGAGATTGCTGGGTCAAATGGTGGTTCTGTTTTAAGTTCTTTGAGAAATATCCAAACTGCTTTTCACAGTGGCTGAACTAATTTACATTCCCACCAACAGTGTATTAGCATTCCTTTTCTCCACAGCCTTGCCAACATCTGTTGTTTTTTTGACTTTTTAATACTAGTCATCCTGACTGGTGTGAGCTGGCATCTCATTGTGGCTTTGATTTGCATTTCTCTGATGATTATTGATGATGAGCATTTTTTCATATATTTGTTGGTCAAAACACAGCCATTATTAAATATCAAATATATTATCTCACAGGTAAACACATTAAAAACAAAGATTATAATTACTCAAAATTGGTCACTTTTCAATTATTTGGCTGCATTTTACCATTATCCATGCTTTTGGGGTTATTTACATCTATTGGATCTGCATTATGAAAATACTTTGTAATTTGCCACTGTGCATCTCTTCCCAATATGAATTCAGGGCATCACATAGGTAGCTTGAAATCAGCCATGGTAGGAATATATACACAGTGGAAAAGGAAAATGCTATAGTAAATCAGGGCTTTCTTCCCCTTCCCAGAGAGCTAGTTGTTAAACATTTACTAACAGATCACCGGGATAACCCACAAAGCTTGATAACGCAAGCCAGAATAACAAGTTATATGAGGAAATACAGCCTGAAAATTCTTTTACAGCAGATTAAACTCATTTCCTTATCAATGTAGCTCTAAGACTTGTCCAACCTTATGAAGCTACCTGAGCTAATCTTTAACTCTATGCCATAGTGGTATGGTTGAAGTCATAGTGATATATGGCTGAAGTCATAGTGATATTGCTGAAGAAGGTCATAGTGGTATCTCTTCAAACAAAAATTTGGGAATGACTAGAGTCGAGGTCACGAGCTATTGGTTTTCTTTTAACTGATCTCTGTATAACTTCATTCTTTAGGCATGCTTTTAGCAGACAGTTATGCAAACCTAAGCTATACCTTATTGAAAACAATAGAGGAGGAGAAATTCAGCAGGCATCTCGCTTCCCTTCTTTTGTAGTTTTGTAGCTTATGAAGATAGATGAAATAATGGGCTGGCTGGTACACAAAGATTAAAGAGGCTCATGAAGGGAAGAGAAGGCAACTGGGCAGGGAGTTAGAAGACCTTAGAAAAACTACAGGACAGATGATGGAATATAGACACCAGACATAGCATTTTAATCAAGACAAGGTAGGTTACACTGCAATATCAATACTAAGATATCAGTGTCTTAAAACAGTGTCACTCATACTGTACGTTCCACTGATAATAGTCACTTAGAAAGCAAGGGACTTAAGGGATTCTGCTCTGACACATCCTGACTGGTGTGATGATGAATTGCAAAAAAAAAAATAAAAAGCGGGGGGGAAGTGACATATTGCCCATCAACTCTTAAAGTGACAGATACCATTTATATTTACATTTTATTGGCCAAAGAGAGTAGGGAAATGCATGCTTTTTATGTGCCCAGAAAGAGACTAGAGTAGTTGTAAACAGCGTAATGACTAACACAAAGGTCAATCAAGAGTTGATCAGCACTGGGGGCTTGGTAGCAGGCAATGGGAACCCAACCTCAGAAACTGATCCTGAAGTCGGATTCATCTCTTGAAAAAGTATAAAACAAGGTGGGACTTGGTTATAAAGAACAAGCCCAGTTGTCAGAACTGAAAAGTATCTTAGACTGCACACTGCATCAAAATCACAGACATGCTAAAAATAACCTTCATTGTTTATCACCCTGTTAAGTCTCAGCTTAGGTGGCATTTCCTTGAGGGAGGGTTTCCTGATATTGCCTCTCAGGGTCTTATATTTCCTGTGGGATTCCACTGGTCACACAATACTTACCTCATTAAGTGTTGGTGATTATCTCTCTCTAACTAAACTATTAACCCCTCAGTGCAGGAAATGACACTATTCTTTGTTCTCTAGCAAAATGTGTCATCAATAAATACTGGCTGAGTGCATAAATAAATAAATCATCATTTCGTTAGATATCCACAAGTCACTCCAGTATTTCCTAAATAATGTTTTATTTTACATGGATTTTTCTCTAGGTACAAACTGCAGAAGATGACTTGAAAACAGATTTCTACAAGGATTTAACTTCTCTTGGACACAGTGAAAATCAACACGGTTCATACTCAAGTCAGGACGGGAGCTCTTTCAGCGTACCAATTTTTTATTCCTCAAAGAGAAGTGAAAATATCAACCATAATTCTGCCTTCAAACAAGCCATTCAAGCCTCTCACAAAAAGGTATCAAAAATGGTTTCCAACCTTTTATTCTTTCTTGAAAATTAACACTAATTCCAGTAATCATGCAATAAGAAGGGGAGAGTTTTGATATTGTACCAGTATGACTTCCAATACAGATTTAAATAATTTTCCTATTTTTGTTATATCTCACTTCAAAAGTTATAGAAATATTATGTATATTAATGGTTCCATTTTGCATGCATTTGACTGTTATTGTTATGTTTTTTATCTTCACTTTTTCATATTGTTTTAGGTGTGCTTCTTATAAACTCCATATAACAGAACTTTGGCCTTTCATGTAATATGACAATCTGTATTTTATATTTTTGTTATATTTTATATACATATTTGTACAGATGCATATATTTGTACACATATACAAATACATATATAAAATATAACAAAATGTGTATTTTGCTACATTTATGTAAACACACACACATTTACCTATCTCCATTTTTTTCCTCTTATATTCCTTTTCTTGAGATCCCTGTTCTCATTCAGTTGCCTTTTTTGTTTTTTTTTTTTATTTTCCTCATATAGGACACTTGCAAGGTAGATTTGCTAAATCTTTTGTATCTAACATTGACTGCCTTTTCCCTGAGCAATAAATATAAAGAATATCCTGACTGTATCATAATCTTCTTCTCTTGATAGTAGATGTTATTCAACTGTCTTCTAATTTCCATTGCTGTATAAGAAAAATCACATTCACAGCAAATTTTTTCATTTTCTTTTCCCTGCTTGAAAAGTTACAATTTTTTTTTGCACTTGGAACTTAGGGTATGTCTAAGTATTGGACTTTTCCTGTTAATCTTGCCAGGGACTTAGAGAACCCTTTTAATATACAAAGCTACAGCTTCCCCTGTTAATTATTCTTCGTATGTTCCTTTTTCTCCTATTGTTTTCATTTTAAATCTCTTAGATATGTCTCACAGTGCTTAAATGATTTAGAAGACAGATTTCTATCTGAAATTTTTAGACATTTACAAAGATATTTTAAAATACTCTCTATTGCTCACTACAACCACCACTCTAAGTAGCATTTGCTCTTTCCCAAGAGATGAATGAGGAGAATGAGCCCTGAATCATGGAACTACAGAGGGAGGAGATAGAGGTACCAATGTTAGAGTTAATGAGATCAGCAACTGGAGGCCACCATATTACGGTTGCTCCTACTTTTATCGTATTGCTCTTCTACTTTTATTTAGTCAACCATTTATGCACTTACATAAATATAAGACCTAAAGCACTGTATGGATAATTTTCCCAAGTATTTCATTTATCCTCAAAAAAATTGTAAGAGATTATCAGAGTCAATATTTAAACATCATTTTGCAGATGAATAGATTGAAATTCATATATGCATTGTTAATTCAATAAACATTTATCAAATACCTACCATGAGTCAGGCACTAACTAAAGTCCAAGAAGCTGAGTGACTTCCAGTGATCTTACAGTAAATAAATGCTAGAGTTGGGAACTGAAATCAGTTTGTCTTATTTTTGCTTACTTTTCTTATTCATTGCATAACACTTCAAGATATTCGACTCTTTATTCATTCATTTATTTATTCATAATTTTAGCAAAATACGGAAACAATACAGTTCTGGTGATATGGACATGTAAAAATGACAATGAAATAGATTCATTTTATGTGTAAATTATATATAACATATATATTTTATATATATATATAAAATTTAGTTTAGAATGGGCTGTGGGTCCTATAGTGCCCTCCAAACTTAACAAAATATCTTTGTAAGACAAGATAGTATCAGAATTTCTTGTAAGTAAAAATACACATCTCTAGCACTTTCCTTAATCTACTGATTCAGAATACCTGGGATTGGGCGTGGGAATATGGCCTTTATTATTTTTGGCTTCCTAGCTCAGTATAATATAGCATGCAGGATTGGAAATAACTGCTTATAAACATAGTCAAAGATGAATGGAGATAGACATGTTTGTATGAGACATAGGTACAGTCCTATGTCTTGCTTCACATATGTGATTTATATGTATTTCAAATATGCTAGAGAACATTTGTAAAACCCTTATATGTAGATAAACAGCTATTGTTTGATCTCCTAATAGTCTGTCCCAAAGTGAAAAAATTTAGAGCTATTTACAATATCAGGTTGGAACATATTAAACTACTGTTATTCAACCATTTTTGATTTACAAAATTTTTAGCATCGCCGGGGATGGTGGCTCATGCCTGTAATCCTAGCACTTTGGGAGGCCAAGGCGGGCAGATTGCCTGAGCTCAGGAGTTCAAGACTAGCCTGGGCAACACGGTGAAACTTCATCTCTACTAAAATACAAAAACTTAGCCAGGCGTGGCGATGTGTGCCTGTGATCCCAGCTACTCAGGAGGCTGACACAGGAGAATCACTTGAACCAGGGAGGCAGAGGTTGCAGTGAGCTGAGATCGCACCACTTTACTCCAGCCTGGGCGACAGAGCAACAACAACAACAAAAAAATTGTTAGCCTCATGTAGTTTAATCCAACATCATTACTGTCATCTTTGATTAGGTCTGAACAGAATTAAGGAATTTCAGTCTAAATAGGAAATGAGGCTGGGCGCAGTGGCTCATGCCTGTAATCCCAGTGCTTTGGGGGACTGAGGTAGGCAGATCACCTGAGGTCAGGAGTTTGAGGCCAGCCTGACCAACATAATGAAACCCTGTATCTACTAAAAATACAAAAATTTGCCAGATATGGTGGGGGCCTGTGGTCCCAGCTACTTGAGAGGCTGAGGCAGGAGAATCGCTTGAACCCAGGAGGCAAAAGTTGCAATGAGCCAAGATGGCACCACTGCACTCAAGCCTGGGTGACAGAGCTAGACTCCATCTCACAAAAAAAAAAAGAAAGAAAGAAAAAGAAAAAGAAAAAGAAAAAAGAAAATACTACCGAAGCCTCTCTTAGTCTTCAAGTAGAGAAAACAAGATACCACAAAACTGAAAATCAATCCAAGCCTTTCAGTAGAGCATAAAGCTTTAGTTGTTTCGTCAATCACAGATCAAACGAGACATTTGTTGGACAAACAGTCTGTTTCCAAGCAAAATACCAGGTAACTCAGTCAGGTTCAGTACTTTCCTGATATACTTTACAAAACTGAAACCACAACAATATTATTAAATAAAGCAAGACCTCACACATTGTTGAAATAGATTATATGTGGTTTAATAACCTATAGTAATGTATTTTTTAATCTAAAATAGCCAGTTTCAGGTATCATGAACCAGCAAGTAGAACACCATGGAGGTGATTGTGGTGCTAAGTTGAGCTACCAAAGTTTAACTTGTATTTTCCATGACTGAGAACTTAAAGCAACCTGGAAATTTTGAACCTTCCAGAACGGGCACTTCAGATACTCAGGGAGTGAGTGTGCTTTTTATTAAAAGTACAAGGGCTCTCCAACTTTTGAAAACTATGGTTCTATGACAAAATTCAAGTATTAAACTTAAAAATAGAATTAATGAGCACTTCCTAAAATGGAAGTTCCACAAAGGCACAAACTTTGTCTGCCTTCTTCACTTCTGTATCTACAGCATCTCAGATAGGTAGGCAATAAATGTATAGCAGGCCAGAAGGTAGAATGAAGGAAGAGAGGGACAGGGAAAAGGAAAGAGAGAAGGAAGATTAGTGCTGATTCTTTTTCAATCCTTGGGATTATTTTTTTTCTTTTGTGTCAGCAGCCACCTTGAGCCATACTTATAGCAAAGACGAATATGGTTAATAATTAACAGTTATAATACATTATTTTGCTAAAATATGGTCCTTACTCTGTTACTATTATTACAATTTGTTAAAATTTAGAGATCAGATAAAGTATATAAAAATTTTTTAAAACAATATACATAAATACACTTATAAACCTCAGTGGCTATGTAGAAAAATCATCTGAGGAAATGAGATTTTAAGCATAATATCGACCAGCTAATTCTCAATTAAACTGACACAAAAAGAAATGGTAAATAAATAAGTTTGTAAACAAAATAATCTCATATATTTCTGCATATGGGTAGAGGAGAGAGAATATAAATAATTTTACTTAATTTCACCCACTAAGTAATTTAGAATCAGCATTTTGGAGTTGAAAGGAGGTGTGAAGTGTTACCAGGTGCAAGCCCTCATCTTACCATTTGACAACTGAAGTCTAGAGAATCGAAACGCTTTTTCCAGAATGACAAAGCTGTAACTTGAATCTCACTTGCATAACCTCCATCTCAGTTGCATAACTTCCAGTTCAAAATGCACACAATTCTTTTTCAATTATTCACATTAGCAAATATTCTAAATAAAAACTCAGTAGAAATGCAGCCATGATTGGCAATCAGGAGAGAAAGATGACTTTTTTGATCACTGATTTCTTCTTTCTTAGAGAACACGTGTCCCCATTACACAGTTTACATTATTGAGATAATCTTATCTGTTTTGCACATTGGACATTGGTATTGGCAAGCAAAATGAAAATTATAATTTCGTATGTGAGAACATGCAATAGAGAGGGAGAATTATTGTAATACTATGGTGGGAATGAAACTAATGATAAATCAATGACATTTAAATGCTTGGTACTTCAAACTTTCATTACCTTTAATCATCTTTTTACTTCTTTCTTCCATTTAGGATTCTAGTTTTATTAGGATCCATAAAGTGATGAAAGTCTTAAACTTCACAACGAAAGCTAAAGATCTGCACCCTTCTGATGTCTTTTTGAAAGCGCTTAACCATTTGCCTCTAGAATACAACTCTGCTTTGTACAGCCGAATATTTGATGACTTTGGGACTCATTACTTCACCTCTGGCTCCCTGGGAGGAATGTATGACCTCCTTTATCAGTTTAGCAGTGAGGAACTAAAGAACTCAGGTAACTTTCTTCAGTCTTCACTCTTTTTAACTGGTATGATAGCATGTGGTACATTTTTCTCTTACTCTATCATTTTAATTATTCTGCTTTGACTTTATTTAGATCCTGCTTTATTTCCAAAATGATATGAAGAATGATAAAAAAACATACACATTCAAATAAATAAAACAAAAATAGAAAACTAAGACCAAAAAATAAAGAAAAATAAGTATGCTTAACCACTGTGACTTTAGGTATCATATTTGTCTCTAAATTTCCTAACATCTGGGAACATCATAAGCTTACACAGTAGTGGTTACCCAAAGAGGAAGATGCATGCCAATATCTCAAGGGAAACAAAAGTTTGTACTGGCACTAAATTCTAAAATATAATTTATGAATAACATTTTTATAGGATATAATTTCATAAAGCAATACCTTATAATGAATTAAATAGCAATTTTTTCTTGTAATAATTTTAACTAAAAGCCAAGATGAAACATATGATGAAAGAAAACTTAGAAACTTGACAAGCGACTAAGCTAGAGTGGGCCAGATGAGCACCTACTGGCAATGAAACCTGAAACTAAATGCAAAAGATTTGTGTTATTGTAGGCTTTCCACACTGCCTGCATGCTTTATGTTTCCTTTCAGTTATCTTTTCCACTGGAGCAACTCTTGCATGTGAATTTGATGTCTTCTGCTACTGCAAATACTATCAACACTAATGCTGAGCAAAAGTAATTAGGGGAAATCTCTGCTCTTTGACTTGGTTTTGTCTCACCCTCAGATGAAATTATTCTGGTCACTTCTGCTATAGCCCAGACAATAATTTCCCACTTGATGAGTATAATCCTCGTGCATTCAGAGCAGAGCCCCTAGATGCTTAGGGATCAGGTCAGTTAAGAACTGAGTGAATCTTTAATCAACTATTCATCCTTTAAAGAGTCAAAGCCCCATAACCAAAATGAAGAGTGATGAGTTATACTTTCCTACAGAAACCTTCTCACATTCCATCTCTTTCTCTGTAGAGGTGGAGACTGACAGTTACATATAACGAAGGAAGGAAAAGGAGTTTGGGATGTGATAGGAAATTCAAAATAAATACCCATGCATATCCATATATACATGCACGCACACAGTACATACATACACACACATACACTGTATATATGTATTGACAGTGTGTCTATATATGCATATGTATGTGTGTGTATATATTCAGTAAGATGTATTCTGGATGTGAGGATGATCTAGCTGTGACATCTGTCACTTCATTGATCGCCAGGGTTGATTTGGCTGATCTGGCTGGCTAGGTGGGTGTCCCCTTCCTCCCTCACCACTTTATGTGTGTCCCTCCAAAGCTGCATGCTCAGTCAAAGAGGATGACCACCTCCAACAGAGGAGGACTGGTCTTAGGTTAAGGGTATATGAGTAGCTGCACTCCCCCGCTGGAACATCCAAACAAGCTCTCAGTAAGATGTATTCGATATTCTTATACTCAATAAGTTTATATGTAATAATTTATCTGTAAAATTTTAATTGTGGTTAAAATGAAGCACACCCAGGCAGAAATGACTTCTCAAGAAAATGAAGTTCTCCAGTTCATGTGCTTACCTGGCTTTCCCAACTCTCTAGATAAATATATATTCTGGCCTCTTCCCTTTTCTTTCCTCCTATTCTGTCTCCCTTTACCTCAGCATAACATGAAACTGAAGTATAGATTTAATTTTTGTATGCTTTATCCAATAAGAATTATATCACCTGTTGTTAATTTCTGAAAAATGACTTGAATATTTCATAGTACTTTCTTTCCCTCAAGAAAAAGAAAACAAAATTAAATTGCCTTTTATTTGCATGCATTGATTTATTTCTCTATTGTTCAATGTCCCATAGTCAAGTTAAAACCTTGAATAAAAGTTGGCATTGCTTCAGTATGCAAGGTGAAAAGAGTTTCATAAACACAGTGAAAACATCAAACAATAAAAATATCATAATTTGCAAGAGGATAATTTTAAACTCCTTTTGTTGGGAAGTCATCTTCTACACTGAATTGGAGGTTAAAAATTATTCACCACACTACTTACTAATACGAAATTTTCAACTAACACTCTTGTCTTTTACGCATCAGGGTAGCTAAAGACATTACTGAAATACTCATTCCTGCACCCCACAGCAGAGGAACACTCAGGTTTAAGAGACTAGGTACTGCAGTATCAAGTAGCTTGTTAGTTCATATAGATAGAGGTCCAGCAGCAAAAAACTGGACATACTGCAGGGAAGAAAAAGGTTGCACAGAAATTCATTGATAAAGTCCAGATATTTTAATCACTGCATGACCAATGTCATAAAAAATATTCATCATTCAAATCTTCAAAGATTTCATCTGTAGCCCTCAAAAATGAAATTAAGTTTATAGTTAATTCATTATGTTATAGTTAATTAACTGGACACATCCAATTTAATTATTACTTATAAATAATAAGAACCTAAAGAATGATTAAGAAAAGGAGTCATGCACTATAAATACATTACCTTCCTAGTATGGCCTAAATATTTGACTAACCCACTTATAAAAACAATCCTACTAGAAGAAAAATGAATTATATTTGTTCAACCAGACTGAAACAACCATCTTTTTGTTAGGGTTGAATATGCAAACTAAACATGAGGGCTTCAAACCAAGAATTTTTTACTCCCAAATAACAATGCATCGCTTCAAAACTGTCACAAAAAATGAGGTAGACAGGCCCAGTTCACATCTACCCAGCCTATTTCTCAGCGATCTATGCCTTCAGATTTCCATTTCAATATCACACCTAATCAGAACCTCAAGCTCTAAAAACACCCATCCCTGCCTATTATGACCTGCAACTCCAAATACTAGTATTTGATAACGTACTTTGCTTTTAGGTGCTTAAGAGCTTATATTAACAGCTTTACTTCTCACGTGCTCGTATTCTGCAAGGCAAATTTTAACTAAACATCAAAAGACCTGGATTTTAGTTTTGATGTTTCCAGCAGTGAGTCAGGTGCCTTGGGAAGCTGTTAAGAAAAAGAAAATGTTGATTTCCCTCAATTACCCCAGTAGTACTCAGCCTACAAAAATACTAGATCTGTTTCCCTGCACTCTTCCACTAACACACAGATTCTGAGGCCATTGAGAATGATCACAGGACTGTGGTGGGAGTGGTTCAGATGCCCAAATCTTCAACAAATCATGCTAGAGAGTTTGATAAAGGAGAATAATGAGGACTAAAGGTATTAAAACCAGATGGCTGAGCCTCAGAGCATCAAGGTTTTCACAGGTTATAAGACCATGGGGAGTCATCCAATGAAAGCAGCAGTGAGAAACTAGGAAGATATCATTCCCAATTCCCATACATGAATGGGGTGAGAATATTGCCTTTTGAACTTCTGCTGGAGATGACAGTGGAAACAGTATCAAGTGCAGGCTTGAATTAACATGGAGAGATAGAATAGCCAAGGAGGAGTTTGAAAATAATTCATAGGTCAGGAAGTCAGAATTTCTGAGACTACAATAAAAAGGATTTGAAGGTAGGGGCTGAGTGCGCAGGTGAGTTAAGGAGAAGAAGCCCAGAGAGGTATGAGAATGAGTGTTCAGGGAAGAAGCATGGCCAAGAAGATTTGCATTTTAGGTGACAAACAGGGAAGCAATTGAAGTGGACTCAGGTCTCACAGAATCAGCAGTGGCCCAGAAAGTAGGTCTTAGAGTAGAGAACAGATCAGAGCATGTCATAATCTTTTGATTTGCAGGGCTACGCAGTGCAGTGGCCAATAGAAAGGGAAAGCCTAGAGCTCCATTGTGTTGAGTGGCAACAAGTGGCAGGCTACAGGGACAGGACATCACCATCCCCATGGGAAGGGCCACAATGGCTCATATGTGCTTCTGAGGGTCAGTGTTGAAAGGGGAGATGATGGGCACTCACGGGACTCTTCTTTTCAGGACCATCTCTGGGCCCATGCAGGATTGGTAAAGCTATAGGTAAAGCTAACTTGAGCTGTCACTTAAGTTTATGGGGATTGGGGAAGAGAGGGGCTAATATAAAGTATCTGTAGATCCAAAGTGACCAGAGCATCATGTTCCTTTTTGAATTGTCAATGGTGCATTCTCAGTGGTTTTTGTTTGCACTTCATCTCCTAGGTTTAACCGAGGAAGAAGCCAAACACTGTGTCCGGATTGAAACAAAGAAACGTGTTTTATTTGTTAAGAAAACAAAAGTGGAACATAGGTGCACCACCAACAAGCTGTCAGAGAAACATGAAGGTAACAGTACTCTCTCTTAGCAGCTTATCTGGTGTGCCCTGAGCCTGGCTGTCATTTACAGACCATATTGGATGTGACTGTGCTATTTTTAGCTTTTCATTTATTTCATTTCTCTGCCTTGGAACCCTGTGTGTTGGAAGAGGGGATACAAATAAAATACCGTTAGAATTACCTAAAAAGGAAATTGTTAAGGTTTTCTTTATCTCATACTTAGGTTGTTTAATGAATAATTTATTGATTTTGCTCATGGACAGAACTCAATATTAGGCATTGTGAAGTGCATACGGCTGTGAACCAGGACCTTACAAAGTAAAGAAACATATCAACATCTATTAAAAATACAGACTGGCAAGGGTGTAAGAGAGGTATAGTTTCTAAAAGGCTATAAAGGACTATGGGCAGAAGAAAATCCTGGGATTGAAATACATCAGATTTTGTGAAAAGAATTATTTTGGGGCCATGCATTAAAAATGGCTGAAGACTTTGGCAAATGGAAAGAGTGAGAAAGAAAATCTAGGCAAAAGAATACTGAAAAAAGAGGATACAAGTTATGTTTTGCAGAATGATCTTACTCCTTCCCAATTTTAGCCACTGCTTTCACTCTTCTATCCCAATCCCCAATCCCAATAGGCTTTCACTCTTCTATCCCAGTCCCCAGCCCAGACATCCCTTCTGAACTCCAGACACCTACTGTCCACTAAACATCTCTACCAGAAAGTCTCTAGGCAACAATGCTTCAGGTATTCTCTCCCTGCTGCTGTTGGTTCTCACTCATATCTAATAGCATAGCCTTTACTTTATAGCCTAATAGGACTGTTGTGAAGACTAAGTGACATGATGTTTATAAGGAGCCTTGCAGAGTGACCAGCAGTGGTTGGCTCCTTTCACCTTTCCTCTCCTTCAGCAGTCCCAGGCTTCATGATGGCATCACCATCAACTAAGTCAGCCAAGCGAGAAACCTGGCTGTTGTCTTGGATTCTACCCTTTTTCTATATCTAATAAGTAACCATGCACAATTCATTCTACCTCCTGAATGTCTCTGCAAGTTGTCTTCCTCTTTTTATTTCCATGGATATAAAACCTTCCATGGAAGGCAAAACCTCCATTCAGTATTTCCAACCTGGATTATTTCAAAAGCCCCCTAAGTGGTCTTCCTGCTTGTAGTCTGTTTTATTCCAGTCTACTCTACAAGTTTTAATGAGAGGAATCTTCTCTATGGAAAATCTTATTCATGAAACCTTCATACTTGGAACATGTCAGGTTTCACATGGCCTTAAGCATAAGTTCCTGTCCTTCTCTGCACAGCTAAACTTTATGCAGCCTCCTAAACAAGTCATGCTCTCTCCTATGCCTTGCCATTACAAATAACTCCTTCCTCTCTGTAAAATTCTGTTTCCTTATTTTGCTTGACTACTTAGAATAAAGGGAAGCAGAATCACAGACATTCCCAAATTTGAAGCTTACCTTCTCATGGAGAAGACAGACGAGAAACAAATAAAATATAATATTTACTATAATAATAAATAGACAATTTTAAATATAGTATCAGAACAGGTAGATGGTCTACATACACATGACTGTTATGCATAAGCAAATTGAGAAGAACCAGCTTGACAACTGCACATTCCTTATAGCAAAGAAGAAAAAGAGGGCACAAAGGCATATAGCATGCAAAGCAAATAATCTGGTAATATTAACCAAAATATAAATACAGATTCTATATCAGTTTATCACGTAGTAGAATAATTTAATAAGAATATGAGTTCAATAAATCAAGAACTCAGAGATAGACAGATTAAATACAAGAATTAATTAAAACAGATTTCAAAGCTATGGTACAAAAACAAACATTGAGAAACATAATCATTATAATTATAAATAAATTGTACAATGCAAGGACAAAATATAATTCTTTAAAAATAAAATTAATAAAATTAATCACATACAAGAAAGATATCAAGTAATCTCAACACGGAAAAACATTTAGATATTAAAGAAAATTTGATGGAAATGGAATGACAAATGTAATTTAATATGTGAAAATTAGTATCCGTGAAAAAGAGATCCCAGTAAATGAAATAGAAAAACTGTATTTTTAAAAAATGCTATATAAGAATATGTCTCTGAAATAAAGGAAGAATTTTTTCTAGATTATATACATTGGAAATATTGTTCAAATATGCAACTTCAAGACAAATTCTAGAAATACATTATTAAGTACTACTGGGAAAAAACTACTCAACTATAAAATCCATGCAACAAAGAGATGAATAAAAAGCCAATTGGAATAATTCAGATGTTCAAAGCTAGGATATTTTAATGGAACTTAACATAGCTTTCTGATACTGTTTGGATTTGTATCCCCTCCCATATCTCATTTCGAATTGTAATCCCCAATGTTGGAGGAGGGGTCTGGTGGGAGGTGACTGGATCACTGGGACAGACTTCTTCCCTGCTGTTCTCGTGATAATGAGTTCTTACGAGATCTGGTTGTTTAAAAGTATGCAGCACTTTCCCCTTCACCCTCCTCCTACTACTCCAGTCATGTAGGACGTGACTCCTTCCTCTTCCCCTTCTGCCATGATTGCAAGTTTCCTGAGGCCTCCCCTGCCAGGCTTCCTGTACAGCCTGTGGAATGGTGACCCAATTAAACCTCTTTTCTTTATAAATTACCCAGTCTCAGGTAGTTCTTTATTGCAATGAAAGAATGAACTAATATACTCTCAAATTCCTATTTCTTCTAAGTGGTAAAAAGTATAAAATTGCCAGTGTAATGTAACCCAGCCGTCTGGGTTTCAGCTTTCAATTTTCAGTCAAACTCAGGATTCCCTCAGCTTTCTCCTTTGCTGCTTGTCAGGGATAATTTAAGAGCGCATGTGTGTGTGTGCCTGTGTGTGGGGGGGGGTATGTGTGTGTGTACGCATGCACATGCATACGCATATGCATATGTGTTGGGGAAGTGTGGTCCGATAGTATCCTAGAGTCACAGGGAGAATGAGACCTTTGTTAGCATGTTTCTCTTTGCCTTGGCTAGCCTCATCTGATACGTCATTTGCCTCCTCTGGTTCTCACAATTATGCACTGGCACCTATTGCCAATGTCGATGGTCCTGCCTTGGCTTTTGGTTACTAGATCCGTATCCTTTGAATCTGCCTCACAAAAAGGCCAGGCTATTTTTTGTCTACCACTCTTTCTCAAGACTTCCTCACCTTCTTCAGGCTTTAGGGAACCCCTGTCTGTTTTCTCTACATCACAGTGAAATGTGAGGGCCTTGAGACTACTAAGGAACTACTTGCTTGGGTGCCATGTTGGATACAAAAGATTCTCTACAAGGCTTGCCATTCCCATCCTACTACTTGAGAAGATTAAATGTACATGACAGGACTTCAAAAAGTTCACAGGGAACTGGAAGCAAAAGATAAAAATAGAAAATACAAACTTTATTTATCAACATAAGTTTCATCAAGTTCAAGACACATTTGTTAGTGATGATGCCAGCCATTTAGTCCATCTGTAAAGAACTGAGGGTCCTAGGAATTTAACTGTGTCAATGCAATCTTCTTCACATTAATAACTGAAAAAAGGGTGCCCTTTAAAGATATTTTTAAGATTAGAAAACAAAGAAGTCGGAGTCAAAGAAAGACTGTAAGGTGAATAATAATTTCTCATCTAAAAAATTGCCCTTGTTTGATTAGAGGAATGAGTAGGAGCATTGTCACAGTAGAGAAGATGCCTCTGGTAAAGCTTTCCTGGGCATTTTTCTGCTAAAAGTTTGGCTGTCTCAAAATACTCTCATAAGAAGATGTTATTATTCTTTGACCCTCCAGAAAATCAACAAGCAAAATGCCTTGAGCATCCCACAAAACTATTTCCATGACCTTTGCTCTTGACTAGGTCATTTTTGCTCTGGCTGGCCCACTTCCACCTCTTGGTAGCCATTACTTTGATTGTGCTTTGTCTTCAGGACCATAGGAGTAAATCCATTTTTCATCTCCTGTGTACATTTCTTTTTTAAAAGTGCTTGAGGATCTGATCCTACATGTTTAAAATTTTTATTGAAAGCTCTGCTCTTGTCTGCAGCTGATCTGGAGACAATAGTTTTGGCAGCTATTGAGTGGAAAGTTTGCTCATCTTTAATTTTTCAGTTATGATTGTGTAAACTAAACTAATTAAGATTTCTACAGTTTTGGCTCTTGTTCCCACTGTTAATCATCAGTCCTCTTCAATTAGGGCAGGAATAAGGTAAATTTTTTCCTCACAAGTTCATGTAGATGGTCTACTGCTAGGAGTTTTCTCTTCAACATTATTTCTTCCCTTCCTAAAATGAGTTATGAATCTGTAAACTGATTATTGCCTTGAAGTATTGTCCCCATAAACTTTTCCTAAGGCATCAGTGATTTCACCATTCTTCCACCCAAGCTTTACCATAAATTTGATGTTTGGTCTTACTTCTATTTTAGCAAATTTCAAGTTGCTCTGATAGGGACTGTTTTCAAACTGATGTCTTATCCCTCTTTGTGCCTCAAACTTGATCCTATTCAGCTATGTTATGATAAGTTAGTATGAGTTTATTTTTGTGCAAAAATATTTGAAAGCCATGCATTGTTTTTTTCATAATACACATTTCCCATTAACTTATTGAAGAGCCTCTTATGAGCTTCTATCAAACTTCTACTTGTCAAACTATTATTTCCAAGATTTTCCCCAAAGTGGTAGAATCTTAGGCCTACACTAAGGAATCCATCAAGTCTATATTTTAGTTACCACATGTCCAATATTCCCCCATTCTCCCAGCTGCTCAAAATCTTTTCTACTTTTGAGAAGGAAAATGGCTATTGTATACATTTTTTATCATTCTGTGGTTGATGTTGTAAATTCTGTGATTCTGAATCCTAAAATGTTTGGCTCTTGATATTTTAGTTCAAGCATTAAGAACTCAAGAATTATTTTTCTCTCTCAAGAGCCTGGCCCTTGACATTAAAAACAGTAGCCTTCAAATCTATGATTTTTGCTAGATTTATAAAAGTATACTTGAGATCTCGAAGACAAAATTTTACTCTTTTTCTCTCTTGACTCTCTCCAGCCTGAGGCTGTATATATAGAAAGCCCATGATTCAGCTTCAATTATGAGGGAAATAATAGAGATAAATAAAATATAAAAACACATAAAAAATAATATTAAAACATTAATCCAACAGATAAATATAGAGCCCAGGAGTAAAGAAACAGTGAGCAAAGATGAAGCAACGAGAACTGGATTCATTTACTGTATAAAACTAAGACTACACTGACTTCCACAATGGTTGAACTAGTTTACAGTCCCACCAGCAGTGTAAAAGTGTTCCTATTTCTCCGCATCCTGCTATAAAGACACATGCACACGTATGTTTATTGCGGCACTATTCACAATAGCAAAGAGTTGGAACCAACCCAAATGTCCAACAATGATAGACTGGATTAAGAAAATGTGGCACATATACACCATGGAATACTATGCAGCCATAAAAAATGATGAGTTCATGTCCTTTGTAGGGACATGGATGAAACTGGAAAACATCATTCTCAGTAAACTATCGCAAGGACAAAAACCAAACACCGCATGTTCTCACTCATAGGTGGGAATTGAACAATGAGAACTCATGGACACAGGAAGGGGAACATCACACTCCGGGAACGGTTGTGGGGTTGGGGGAGGGGGGAGGGACAGCATTAGGAGATATACCTAATGCTAAATGACGAGTTAATGGGTGCAGGAAATCAACATGGCACATGGATACATATGTAACAAACCTGCACATTGTGCACATGTACCCTAAAACCTAAAGTATAATAAAAAAAAAAAACTAAGACTAAACAACAAGGGGAATAATTATTGTGTTTTTCTGCATTGCTTAAGTGTTTAATATGCTAAAGATGTAATAGCTATTTTGAAGCAACAAAATCTTGAAATTGTAATTTTTAGCAGATAGTCCAAGAAATCTTACCTGATTACCATCTCTATTGTTGTTCATAATTAAGGTTAGGTGCCCTCCTAGACGTACTCACTGCAACCTGCATTCACAACATCATAGCATTCATCACACTGTATTATGTTTACTTTCTATTTCCTCCACAGTATGCAAATTCAGGACAGTGACATGGTCTTTATGTCCTCAATACTTCGTACCATGTTTAGCACATTAGAAATGTTTAATGGATGTGCTCATTGAACACATGAATGCTTGCAAGAATAAATGAATGGGTAATTAACATTTATTGAACTCTTGCTATGCTCCAGGCACTGTCCTAAGTGTTTTGTGTGTGTTAACTTCTAATTCTCACAACAACTCCATGAGACTGGTACAATTATTACCCCCATTTTATAGATGAGGAAACAGAGGCATAGAGAGGAAAAGAATGAATGTGTAAATGAATAAATGAGCATTTCTATTTAGCTTGAGCATAAATTTGTGAAATGAAGCTGAGAATGTAGGTTTGGTCCATATAAAACAGGGCTTGTATGCCTTACTAAAAAAATTAGACTTAATCCTATTAAATATTGTCACTATCCCACATATGATCTACAGAATGTTAATAGGTGCTGCATGTGAAAAGGGAGTTCCATCTTTAAATTGAAAAACTTTTGAGTGTGACAGTGTTTAAGAGAAATTCTCAGCTTTTAAAATTATAAAGAACATTGTAATTTTTTAAGAAGCTGATATACTTTGCAGTTTTCCCCTAAAATACCTTGCCAAGAAATTCACAGACTTACTATCGAGCAGAACACTTTACTGGATTGATTCAGTGGGAAAGCAGTAAAAATTATTAAGTAGGAAAGTAAAATGTTATTTATAGAAATTATTTCTTGCTGTGATGTATTAAGTTCATTGCATGTCAACTGAGTTTTCAGGCTAGACTATATTCAAGTGTTGGCTCCACTGTTGATTGGCTATGTAATCAACATCAAGAGTTTAATCTTTCTTCTTGTAAGTAAAATAAAAATAATAATAGTATTTACTTATGCTTATTGTGAGAATTAAATAAATAATCCATATAAGTTGATGAGGACAAAGCCTAGGCTATACTAAAGATTCAACTCGTGTCTGCTATAATTATTTTGTAGTTGCAGAAGTGACATGTACTAAAGACATATAATATAGGAAAATTGTAGTTGAAATTGTAAAATAAGCAAAAATATAGAATAAGCACTTCACAAAAGAACATATTTTAAAAACAATAAACATGAAAAGATGATAAAGATGACTGGCAATCAAAAGGATAAAATTAAAATCATAAAATACCACCTCATGCAAATGGTGAAAAAATTTGAATTAACAAGTATCGGCAGCAGAACTTCACAACCTGCCATACACTGCTGGTGGGAGTACAAATGGGTAATATCATTTTGGAAACTATTTGGCAATATCTACTAAAGTGAAACATAAGTGCACACACACACATTTATGACTTAGGAACTCTACTAATAGGTATGCACCAACAAAAATATGCACAAACATGGAGCAAAAATAAGAAAAGCCGCATTGTTCATTTATTGGTTACAACTCAAATGTCTATCAAGAGTAAAATGAACAAATTATGATATGAATTAACTACTACTACAAACAAGATAGATGAATGTCACAAACATAAAACTGAGCAAAAGAAACCAGGCACAAAACAGTACATGTTTTATAACCTTACATATAAAGTTAAAAATATGTAAAGTTAATCTATAGCAATAATAACACAATTGGTGTTTGCATTTGGGGATGGAATAATGACTGGATAAAAGCATGAAGGAGGCTTTTGGGTGTTGCTAGAGTTCTATTTCTAGGAGCAGGCAGTGATTTTATGGGTGTGCTCACTTTTTACAAATTAATTGAGCTGTATGCTTAATGATTTTACTTCAGTATAAAAATTTACTTAAAATATGAGAAAATACTAGACTGGAATCAGGGCAAATTAGGAAACTGAGTTAATGTAGAGGAATTGACATGAGAAAATATCAAATATGGACCCCAGTTTTCAGCCTGTAGGAACAAGAGGACATTGCAAAGTTAAGAGACTACTGCAATAGGCTGCATACTGGTTTTTCAATTACCCACTGCTACCCAGATGACACAATACTGCTAATATTCCTAAATCATTTTAAATCCCCACCTCAAAACCTTGCATTGTTTCTAGGGAATGCAATTGTTTCTAAACCTGAAGAATGAAGTCTAATTTCCTTGACTTTACATCCAGACTCTCTCCGTTCTGCTGTTCTTCCCCCTCCCTGGACCTTCCACTTCAACTCAAACTGATGCCTATATGGGCTGTCTCCAGAGCATGGCACATCTGCCCTGACTCCAGGTCCTTGCCCATGGTGTGCCCATGGCTTAGAAGGCCATTGTCTCCCTAATATTAGGGCCATGATCTCCCTAATAGGTCTCACTTTTCCTTCCAGGAATATGTCAGTCTTCCTTCAGAGTGCCATCCTCCCTAATTGCCAAAGACGACAGAATTATTTCATTTTCCTAACTCAGTAATTGTTCATTGTTTTTACCATTGAGTAATACTCAGCAAAAACTCTTTTATTGGTCCTTTTAATTTCCTTTCTTTTCTTCCATTTTCCCTCCCTCTCTCCCTCCCTCCCCCCTTTCTACCTTCCTTCCTTTCTTCTTTTGTTATTTCTCCATAGTCTTGCTAGCATATTTATATAGCTATTCCATATACTCACTGAGAGTCTGAGTTCTTAACACGATATTTTATATTTATCTGGGCCTGACATACAGAAGATTCTCAACAAATGTTTATTGATGACAATTTGCCTAAAGTCAAAGACACAGACACATTGAAGAGCAAAACACATACAAGAACATAGATTTGCCTGTTTCTAACCCTGAACTATTTCAATTAAATCATTGGACTTCAGACTTCTCAAATCTGTAATTATATCATTAAAATTTTTGAGGATATATCACTAATATATATATGTTTACTAAAGAATTGTATAAATGTATTATTCAAAAATGTGCATTAAAATATGTAAATGTAAAAAATGGAAATTGTTTTTTAAATAGCGTATATGAAACAAACAGAACTTTTCTCTTCCTCATAGTAGTGGCTGCACACACTTAAAAACAAAGTTCAGGCCGGGCGCAGTGGCTCACGCCTGTAATCCCAGCACTTTGGGAGGCCAGGGCGGGCAGATCACAAGATTAGGAGACCAAGACCATCCTGGCCCACATGGTGAAACCCCGTCTCTACTGAAAATACAAAAATTAGCTGGGCCTGGTGGCGCATGCCTGTAATCCCATCTACTCGGGAGGCTGAGGCAGGAGAATCACTTGAACCCAGGAGGCAGAGGCTGCAGTGAGCTAAGATGGCGCCAATGCACTCCAGCCTTCCAGCCTGGGTGACAGAGCAAGACCTCTGTCTCAAAAAAAAAAAAAAAAAAAAAAAAAAAAAACAAAGTTCATTAATAAATTCATATATTAAAAAAGTTTCTTGAAATTTTTGACATGTTTTTGGTCAGCTTTGGTGTTCATCTTATGATGTGGCTTCTGAGAAGATTGTATAAGTAGAAATATTCATTCTGTCTTTTACTAGTTTTTTTTTCTTTTGTTTGCATTATTGGCATTATCTTCAATCTGCATTTTCTTTCTGGAATCTTTTTAAGGCACTTGTTCACTTGTAAGAGTAAGCTAATGGAACAGTAAACAGAGTTACTCTTTCTTCAGGAACCCATGCCCCTCACAGGTAACATTTACCAGTGTCAATCCATTTATGAAATACATGGTATCAATCTAAATATGAAATAACATGACAAAGCCACTGTCAGTCTGTACATGATATATTGGCAAACTCTAATTTGGCTTCTACTTTTCTATGAAAAATAAATACAGAAACCTCTAAAATTTTCATTGTATATCTTTGTATTGTTACGCCTTATACCTGTGTTTTGTTATGCACTTCACTCTAAAAGCAGCCATACTACTTTCTTCATGGGAAGACAATTTCATGCATTTCCTAATCATTCTAGACTATCTTACTATAGAATTTCTAAACAGTGGGGGCATAGCTAATTCTTACTGACAAACACCAAATTAATGCCACTAACTATCACTCATATCACTAGCCTTCTTTTTATTTGCTACTATTTCTTACGGCAATTCCTTATTACTAAGTCTCTATCCCTGTTAGTTAAAGTTACCACTTGGTTAGTGGAAATTGTCATGGAAATTTGTATGAAAGGGTTGTGCTATATATTTTAACAGTAAATCTCATTGTGTCTAAAGAAACATTGTGCCATCTCTTAACCTGATGGTTTTTTTTTTTTTCTGTGTTAGTTGTGCTTTCACCTCTGTCTTTAAATATAAAATCATTCCATCATTTTTTCCCCGTAATTGGAAGTTTCACCACGACAGTCAATTGACTGGCTATCAGAAGTCATGTGACTTATCTTAGTCTGGGCACCCAAAACATATGCTAACATAAATCAGAAGCAGGGCGGTTGACATTAAAGAGTAAGGTGCAGAGTAGTCAAGGACTGGGCTGTATTTGCATCCTAGTCCTGTCTCTTAGTAACCATGTGTTCCAGGACAAATTACTTTCGGCTTCAATGTTTATAATAACACCTACTTCTCAGGGTTGTCATGAGCATTATATAAGGTGTGTGTAAAGTGCCTGGCATCTACCAGATGCTTAATAAATGGTAGCTGTTAGTACTGTTATTATTATTTCTATTATTAAACTCCCTACAGAGAGGAGGAGTGTTCTCTTGCTTTTTCACTTAGCTTACTTAATGGAGCTACATACTGTACCATCTACTTCTCCCTTCTGTACAAATAGGCTGTTGTGTTTTTTTTTAGAATAGGAATTTGCAGTAAAATTAAATGGAGATTTTTATTGAAACACCTTGCAGGTTCATTTATACAGGGAGCAGAGAAATCCATATCCCTGATTCGAGGTGGAAGGAGTGAATATGCAGCAGCTTTGGCATGGGAGAAAGGGAGCTCTGGTCTGGAGGAGAAGACATTTTCTGAGTGGTTAGAATCAGTGAAGGAAAATCCTGCTGTGATTGACTTTGAGGTAAGAGTAAAAATTATTCCAGGTAAGAGATCTAAAGTAGTTCTCTAACAGCCCAAATTGCACATCACACAATTTATTTTCCACTTTCTTCTCAGACAATGAAAGAAATGCTTTTCTTTAGTATTCATGCACAATGTACCTTTTCTTAAATGTTAAATTGCATGTCTAATGCTTTTGCTATTCAAACAAGCATTCAACAGTACAGTATTTAGAATTCCTAGCATGCATGAAACACCAGGAAATGGAATTTAGTGAATAAAAATGCTCAAACTTGCCTTGAGTAGTACTTTTTATTTTTTCATGTATACAATAAATCTGGTTTTTGTGTTCTTCTTGCAACTCTTTATTTGATGAATACTCCTAAGTCTTCATTTGTAGCTCTGTGAGATAAATGAGATTTTAGATCCATTTGACTTCCTGTTTCTATTACTATTGATTGAATTTACCAGTTTTGTATTTGTTGTAATTACATTAAAAGGTGATATTTATTATTTATGGAATACTTTACCCACGTATCAGCCATATGCCATTTAGAACCTGTTTTCCCCCAAACATATCCATATTTTTAAAAGGCCTCCAAAGAAGCTATTATGTTCATTTCATTTAAATGAAGATAAAAGATTTCAATCATTATGAAAATAGAATCATTTGCATGCAGCGTGAAGATGTATTGAGCTCTACAAGTTATGGGAGAAAAATGAGACCCAGCTGCCCCTCCGGGTACTTCCAAGTCATATTGCACTAGATGGTTATTTCTTTGAGGTTTTATGATGTTAATAAAATGAGCACTGATTTATCATTAGCCTATTATTTGTTACTGTAATTCTTCCATTCACCCTACTGGCAAGTTTATTTCTTCATTTTCTCCCACTCCACATTTTCTCATCTAACTCCAACAAAAGCCAAAACAGTCCCTGGAAAAAAAGAACATGGAAAGCTTCTCTTACCCTCTCTAAATTTTTTGCTGCTTGAATCAAATTTAATGAGGTTTCAGCAGAGCAGTAAAGAGTTGCCTAACTCTTGGTCACCTATCTCAGTGCTTTGATGCATGCATAGAATACTTAATAAATAACGTGACATATAACTAAGTAAGCAACACCTCCCATGTGGCTTCCTTCACAGTAAAATTCTAGGGAAGGTAAGTGCTGTATATATTACACCTGTCCACAGGTAGAAGGCTTTTGCCTACTGGTTCAACAGGTGCAATACTATATTCTGCAATAATCCCTTTGAAGTGTAGAATTTTCGGGCTTTCTCTCTCATTTCATGAAAGCTGGGCAGTAACAGCAACCTATTACCAAAGGGGATGTGACTGGACCTCCTCTCTCCCATTTGCTCCTAGCTTGCCCCCATCACGGACTTGGTAAGAAACATCCCCTGTGCAGTGACAAAACGGAACAACCTCAGGAAAGCTTTCCAAGAGTATGCAGCCAAGTTCGATCCTTGTCAGTGTGCTCCATGCCCTAATAATGGCCGACCCACCCTCTCAGGGACTGAATGTCTGTGTGTATGTCAGAGTGGCACCTATGGTGAGAACTGTGAGAGACGGTCTCCAGATTATAAATCCAGTAAGTATCAGGAATCTATTGTGAGGTAGATAAGTTTTCCCCTCCAAAGAGTATTCTAAGTTGGTCAATTAAAAAGAAACAAAACTTCTATTAGCAGCCTCCACCTTGTACAGGCTCAGAGGGAAGATAAACCTGCAAAAAGTGTGAGTCTCAGCTGTAACCTACCAACTATGTGACCTTGGGAAAGTTACCCAGTTTCCCTATGCCTCAATCTGTTCATCCATAAAATGAAGATAACACCAGTATCTATCTAAGGAATATGAATATATTATATATGTATTTATATATCAAGAATACATGTACAATGCTCATAACATAAAAAATCAAACATAACATCAAATAAAATATACGATTCTGATATTATAAGCCTCTTATGTATTGTAATATAGAAGGAGGATGGCTTTGTAATAAAAAATAAATTAAGCCACAACCAAAGTTTTCATACAGGACTAAGTAATGTTCATAGTTACCTCAAATCCTCCTTAGAAACAGGGTAAGGCATGGGAGTAAGAATGTATCCTACTACCTTTAAAAATGTAATTTAATATGCATTCCGTTAAGAAGATGTTTATGTTTATACATATATGAGTGCACATTTTTAAAAGGCCTCCAAAGCCAAGAATACAGAGGCTTGTTAACAG
Organism: Nomascus leucogenys; assembly: GCF_006542625.1. NCBI lineage: Eukaryota > Metazoa > Chordata > Mammalia > Primates > Hylobatidae > Nomascus > Nomascus leucogenys. Next base: position 38,012,279 of record NC_044386.1, on the reverse strand, counting down.
TTTAAAATAATTCATAATTATTGCCATTTGTTGCCATTTTATTTAGGCTTATGGGAACAAAGTCTAAAAGGAAATCAGGCAATGTATCAGGCCCCTTGCACAGGTAATTTCTTTTAATCCTTAGAAGAACCCTATCATATCCCACAAAGGAAGTTACTCAGCAAAAAAGTGAGGAAACCAGGTTGGCCTCGCTTCAAAACCCAAATTCAGCTGCACCATGATCCACGGGAGTGAGTCTTCCTGTGTTCCAGATGCAGTAGATGGACACTGGGGTTGCTGGTCTTCCTGGAGTACCTGTGATGCTACTTATAAGAGATCGAGAACCCGAGAATGCAATAATCCTGCCCCCCAACAAGGAGGGAAACGCTGTGAGGGGGAGAAGCGACAAGAGGAAGACTGCACATTTTCAATCATGGAAAACAAGTAAGGCCGGGTTAGGGAAAAGAATGGGTCATTTTGCCCTAACTCTCAACAACATTGAGAGTTCAAATCGTTATTAGTCTACCGCTAAGTAACGAAATAATTAGAACTTTACCTATGCCAACACAGAATATTAATGAGCCACTGGGTCTACTGCTGTGCCTTTTTCTGTGTGCAATGTTTTCTATTTAATACATATATGTATGCAATGTGTACATATGTATACACATAAGCATATACACACATGTAAATGTGTGTACATACATACATATACACGCATATTTATGGTTCCCTTTTAGTGGACAACCATGTATCAATGATGACGAAGAAATGAAAGAGGTCGATCTTCCTGAGATGGAAGCAGATTCCGGGTGTCCTCAGCCAGTTCCTCCAGAAAATGGATTTATCCGGGTCAGCATCCCAAACCTCACTTTTGGTTTGTAGTTTTAAAAACCTCGAAAAGTATAGCTTGTCTTTTAATTAGAGTTACTGTTTTCCTATTCGAATAACCTCCTGTTGACTTTAAAAGTACAAAATAATATTTAGAAACACTTTGCCACTCTTTCATCTTGAATTTCCTGGAGATGTCTTCATAGCCAGTTGTTAGGCTAAAGGAGAGCAGATTACTTGGGTTTCTTGGAAAGATAATAGAACTTCAGTATAATATGAGATCGTATGACTTGTGAGAATTTGCAAGTAAGATCTGGCTATTTCAGAGTCTGAGCAAACTGATACCCTTACCTAAGGAATGTTTAGAGAAACACACTAGACTGGCTATAATCATGGAGGTGTTTATTCTGTATTGTTTTATTAGGTTAGAAACCTGTAGAACTCTTAAGCAGTCAAAACCATTTTCACATACTTTAAGTTTCAACTTTTTTTTACTAAGCCACAATATGTTTCTACGATTTTTTTAAAATCTGAATACTTTTTGTCAGACAGATCTATGCCTTTAGACATAAATTTTTCAGGTGATACATGATATCTAAAAGTGATCACAGAAGGCATGTTCCCTATTTCATTTTACGTTTCTTAAACTTAGTAATATCTTTACATTAATCTTTTCCCAACTGTATCACACTTATGATAAAAGATCAACAACACTCAATTCTCTAAGGCCAGCAAATAGTTTTATTCATGGAGTGTAGTCTGGGCTAATATATCTTCCATATTCACTTATCTTCTGCCCATGCATGAGGACTATACCTTAAAGTTTATGGGGAGGAAATATTTCAGAGGAAGGTAATTTTAATTAGTCTTTACTCTAGAAAATAGGTTCTCAAACTCAACAATGCGCCAAAGGACCTGTTAAAACACAGATCATTGGGTCTCACTTCTCGAGTTTCTGATCCAGAAGGTTTTGGGAAGGGCTCAGAAATATCCATTGCTAATACATTCCTAGGTAATATGGATGCGGCTGGTTTAGGAGCCACACTTTGGGAACCAATTCTCTTGAACAAGAGCCATCAATCTATGGCCCAAAGGCCAAATTTGACCTGCCACTTAAAAAAAATAAAGTTTTATTTTTATTGGAACACAACCACATTCATATGTTTACATATCATCTATGGCTACTTTCATACAATAATGGCAGAGGTGAATAATTTCAACAGACGCCATATGGCCTACATATGACTATCCAGGCCACTTATAGAAAAAGCTTGCTGGCCCCTGCCCTAGGACATTATCCTTAAAATCACATATTGGCAGATCCAGATACCAAAATAACTTTTAATCTATTTCTTCTGGCTGCATACAAAGACCATTAAAATTATTGACATTCTCATTTTAAAAACACACAAAGGCTTTCAACAGTGATGCATTATTCTTCTAACTCATTTTATAAGGTTAGATTATATATTCCCATTTTCATGGATAAATTCATTTCTTATTTTATTTTGCTCTTTACTAAAGGCCTGGTCTCTGTCTGGCAATAGTTTTTACTCAAATATAATAAAATTTTATTTTTTCCTAATAGGCATCTTCTGGAATTTCTAGTGGCAAAATGCCCCTTGTATAGATTCAAATAGAGGCAGATATGCCTAATTCCAGGCTACAGTAATGATGTTATCGCACACAAGTGTATTTATTTAATGAGTAACAGACAAGTCCAACCTCTGTAGGCAAGTGACAGGGACTTTTGGCAAGGTTTTTTTGTTTAGTCAGTCTACTAGATGTACTTCCCTAAGTTTGATTATTGCAACATACACTTATATGTTACAGATTCATAAGAAACAAGAAATACAAACAAAAGTTTAAGGCAATAACTTCTTTCAGAAGAAATGCAAGAAAAAATGTGCAGCCTTTGAATAAAACATCCAAATCATTAGTCCATTTCCCTTGGAAACAAAGCCTTATCAGTAATAACCAGTAGGATGGTAGTTTTTGTATCGAGAAAATTAAGAATCTTCTAGGAGACAAGTTTAACCATATGGCCAAGTAACAACATAAGCTGACAATTAAGCTTTCACCACTCTCAAAGTTCCCAACTTCAATTCTCAGAGAACAACTGCTTAGTCAATTCTTGGTACTCTTGCCCCTCTCGGTAAAGGAAAATTGTATTGCATTACTAGCTCCTTAAGAAGGATAATGTTTTGTATTCTTTCAGCAAAGAATTAAGGCCTGTGTAAAGATTTATGAGACAGAGATCTGGTTGCGGAGTTGCCACTAAAGGATCAGGGGTGGGGCTGATAAACGTGATAAACATTATAAAAATAGAGCTTTGCATGAGATTCCCTCAGAACTGAAAGGACGTTGTACCTCATGATACTAGGGAAATCAAAGATTTTTGCAAAGGATGTTCTATTTGAGCTGGGTCTTGGGAGAAGGGAAGAGAGAAGGTGTTGAGGATACAAGAAACAGCCAAGTGGAGACATGGAGGCATGAAAAAGAAGTTTATGTTCAAATGGCAAGGTTTTCTTTTGCTAGAGTATAGGTTTTATGGGAGGAAATGGCAGGAGGTGAGGGTGGTAAAGTAACTTAAAATAAATATTCCAAACTAAGAAGTGTAAGACCCACTTTACCTTGAAAATTGTAGTGAACCACCCCCACCCCCCAGCAACATGATAGTAGTTGTACAATCCATTAATTGGGAAAATATATAATGACCAATGGGTTACTAGGAATTGAGTAACATTTTTAAATGATCTGCACTCAGTCACAATAGCAACTGCATATGTTTGCATTATATGTAAGATATATTATTTATTCAGTTTATAGTCACTACATGGTGAGTATATGGTTTTTCTATTCTAGCAATAGTAGGACATCCCATATATAAAGTTTTTTGGTTTCTTCTATTTTTTTTTTGTTTTGGGTTTTTTTTGTTTGTTTTTTGGTTTTTGTTTTGAGACAGGATTTCACTCTGTTTCCCACGCTGAAGTACAATGGAACAATCATGGCTCACCACAGCGTCAACCTTCTGAGCTCAAGCAATCCTCCCATGTCAGCCTCCCAAGTAGCTGGAACCACAGGCCATGCCACCACTTCTGGCTACTTTTTTGTATTTTTGTGGAGACACGGTTTTGCCATGTTGCCCCAGCTGGTCTCGAACTCCTGGACTCAAGTGATCCACCTGCCTCAGCTTCTCAAAGTGTTGGGATTATAGTCATGAGCCACCATTCCCAGCAGGGGAGCAAGTTTTCAAGTTAAAAAAACAAACAAACAAAACCCTAATCAATTTAGGGAGATGGATTAGAAGAGTGACCAGTTATAAAGTTGCCCTAGTAAGAAACGATAAATATCATGAAGAAAAACAATGATGGCAACAGGAAGCAGAGAATTTTAACAGGTTTTTAGAAGTAGAAATTGAGAGGACTTGGTGACTGAGTAGATCCAGAAGTGAAGGATAGAAAGGATCAGTGTGAGTCTAAAGAGTTTAGAGAGTGTTATTCATAGCATTAATAATTTCTGGTTTCTGCTTTAATTAAGAATGAAAAGAAACTATACTCGGTTGGAGAAGATGTTGAAATTTCATGCCTTACTGGCTTTGAAACTGTTGGATACCAGTACTTCAGATGCTTACCAGACGGGACCTGGAGACAAGGGGATGTGGAATGCCAACGTGAGAACTGGGCAAACAATTTTGCTTGATTACTTTACAGAATGAATATGCCCAATATAAAAACAGTAAAATCACATCCTTTGATCAATACATTTTACTAGTTTTTAGTAACTCTGGTGAAAGATTTTGTGAAGCAGAAAATAAATAGAAGGGCTCATTTGCTAAAACTGGATTTCCAGATATCTCCATATTTCAGTGTTCCTGCTCCTACCTATTACTGTCACACACACAGGTCTGTGAAGTATGCACTTCAAAAGAAATCCAGGAAGTCTGCAAGCTGTATCTAACTACAGACATCTGCCTTGCCGAATGTTCAAATTGACACAAAATGCTGAGTCTCAAGAAGATGATATTTACACTCTTTATGTATCAGAAATGGGAATTTGTGTAAGATGGGATTTTGTGTAAGATGGGATTTTGTGTAAGATGTAGTTTTCACCAAGACACTACTCCTTGGCGCGTGTTCACATTCTTTGTTGAGAAAGAGCGAATGAGCTTTAGGCTCTGCACATATCTGTGCTAGAGTAAAGTAAAAAACAAGATTCAAATAAGGCTTGAATGGGACTCCAAAGACTTACTGTGGGAGACCATGAAGCAGAGTTGAGACCAGTGTCAATTAGAATGCCCATCACTCTGCATCACTCACAGCGTGGTAACTTCCATTTGGAGAAATCCACTAGGGATAAGAGAAAAGAAAGTGTTTCTTGAAAGGAAAAGGTCCCAATGATTTCATAAAAGTTAGATGTGTCTGGAACCAGTTCTTTAGCAAGGGAACCTCAGATAATGAAACTAAAGGGAATTTTTCAATGAAGGGTCTGAGGGAAAGCCCGGGATTCTTATCCCCCAGGTTTTCTGATCAAAAGGAGGCACCAAAGCTGAACAGATGCAGTAAATCTCATCAAAATCACCTCTTTGGTTGCATAAAATTTGCCTAAATTTGTTGTTTATTCTGCTCCACTAAACACATACGAAATATTGCTCTCTTGCAGGGACAGAGTGCATCAAGCCAGTTGTGCAGGAAGTCCTGACAATTACACCATTTCAAAGATTGTATAGAATTGGTGAATCCATTGAGCTAACTTGCCCTAAAGGCTTTGTTATTGCTGGGCCATCAAGGTACACATGCCAGGGGAATTCCTGGACACCACCCATTTCAAACTCTCTCACCTGTGAAAAAGGTGAGTAGCAGCTCAGTGTTCTGGGGTCTGATAGGTGGTGCACCCTGAGATTGGTAGTATAGCCTCTACAGCCATTCTATTTCTTAAGCACTGAGAGGCTAAAAAAGATGCAAGTTCAGACAGTGTGAGTCAAACAGGAACTATGCAATAGCTCTGCTAATTCCCTAAGCTCATTGCCATCCTGCCTCCTTTATTCTCTTCTGGGCTTTTATAACATGTGAAAGAAAGGGAGAAAGTTAACCTTTTGAATAACCTTAAATAAAATTATCAGTAAAGCGATCTCATGGAAATTAGTGACAACTTCAGGTAAGTATTGTGTCTTGGTTTCACTAGACTCCTGATCATAATAATAAATTACAAGGAACGTAAGAGTCAGTGGAATGAATGTATGTGGAAGCCGTAGACTTCAGAAAGTTAGGATCTTTTAGGCACCATAGGCAGTATCCTCATAAGGGCATTCGCATGCATGTGCACACACGTGCCCTTAGATTAGAAATTAAAATTATAATCCAAACTGAGAAATACAAAATGTTCCAAAGCTAGATAAAGGAAATACATAGCCTATTTCATATGCTTTCTCTCCAATAATATTGACAGAAAGACCAATTAGGGGAGTCACAGAAAGAGAAAGACAATCATAAATAAAACCCGACACTGTGAGGTAAAGACACTTTCAGGCAGGGAAACATTATTAATTCTTTCAATGTGAAAAAGTTCTGCTTCATGAAGATGTGAGATGCTACACAGTTACTTTTTTCTTTCCCCCCAGACCTGAACTCCTCCTTTTTAGCCCTTCAGAGGATCCTCTTGCCCTGAGCACTTTACAGACCGGAGTATTGTTGCTCCTGTGCTGGGAGGTGTGGGCAGCTGAGTCCCAGCACTGCTTCAACCTGAGGCTGATTGGAAGAGCAGATTCCTTGCATAAGATCATTGACAATTTCAAACCTGTAGTGATAGAGCAAGGCTCTGTGCCACTTGAAAACTGAATTGATTCGTTTTGGAAACAATGTATACCTTGCTGCTCCTCCCAGGCCTAAATGTAGAATTATAAAGGCGAAAGAGGCATAGGTAAACAATATCACCACAACGTAAACCATAGTAGCTAAAGCCTTACCGGAAGGATAGGTCTCCAAGTTCATGAGAGTTCTGGGCCAAGTTTCACCAGATAGAATGGCGGTAATAGAAAGAAATGAAAACAACTGTGAATAGGAAACCTAGGAATTTTTTACATCTTTATTTTTGCTTCTAACATGAGCCACCTTTCCTTATCAAACCTTCTACTTGATAAGCTAAGCGGAGGAAGAGTGAGCTGAGCCTCCAGTCCTGCCTTGACAATTAACTTGCTCACCAGGTCATTTTGGTTCTGGGGATGCCTGAATAGTCAGATCCGGATCAAAAAAGTGTGTTTCATTCAATAGACTGAGGAGTTCAGCTTCAGGTCCAGGTTCTCTAGGTGGGCCTCAACATGAGCAAAGAAACCAAGGTTCCCTCTTCCATAAATACACCCCCAGTGTCACTCCCTCTATTTTCATCCCCCTCCCTCGCTGACATGCTATTCAGTTCCTCATCTTGGTTCAAGTGTAATTTCCTTATGAATCCTTCCTTAATCTTCCCAGTTGGAGTCTTTATAGTATGTGGTCTCCTGAAACCATGTTCCCTTTCTTCAGAATACTTGTCTCAGTCCTTAATTCTAAATCCATTATTATAATTATTTGATTAACATCTGTTTTCTCTTTCTTTTTTCCTCTCCTTTCCTCTCCTCTCCTCCACCTTCTTCCTTCCGTCCTTCCCTTCTTTTTCTTTTCCCATCATAATGTTCTAGTGCCTAGAATGTCATGCAGGGATTAATACCTACATTTAGGAGCTGCATTTCTCCATTGATTCTTGTAAGAAAATCTGACTTTCAAGCCATTCACATCCATATTGCTAAATCTAATGGATTTTTTTTTTTTCCTTATCTTCTTTGGCCTCTCAGCAGCCTTCAGCAATGTTGACCTTCTGCACATATGTTCTTTCCTTGGCTTCATATTCTTGTTTAGCTCTGACATTTCTGGCTGTTGCCGTCTATTTTTGGTAGGCTCCTGCCAGTGCTTGGACATTAATCACTGGAGTTTCCCAAGTTTTGGACCTGTCCCCTCGCCTCACACTGCACTTTCCTACTGAAGAATCTTACCCACACGCATAGCTTCAGTGACTCCCCCATAGACTAATAACAGATTTAAGTCTTTAGCACAGACTTCGCCACTGAGATTTAGACATGAATATCTAAATTCCTATATATCTACGTTTTTCAGATGTCTTAAAGATACCATAAATTCAACATCTACAGAGGGGAACTCTTAATTCATCACCCTTCCTTCCTAAAACTAAGCATTTTCTAATATTTTCTATTTCAGGTAAGGCACCAATGTATATTCTTTTTTTTTTTTTTTTTTTTTGAGACGGAGTCTCGCTCTGTCACCCAGGCTGGAGTGCAGTGGCGCAATCTCGGCTCACTGCAAGCTCCGCCTCCCGGGTTCATGCTATTCTCCTGCCTCAGCCTCTCCGAGTAGCTGGGACTACAGGCGCCCACCACCAAGCCCGGCTAATTTTTTTTTTGTATTTTTAGTAGAGACGGGGTTTCACCGTGGTCTCGATCTCCTGACCTCGTGATCCGCCCCCCTCGGCCTCCCAAAGTGCTGGGATTACAAGCGTGAGCCACCGCGCCCAGCCATGTATATTCTTTTATGCAAATCAGAAGCCTAAGAATCATATAATTGACAGCTCTAATAACTTACGCATAATAGGTAATATCACTTGTTTTACCTGCTAGCTGTGTCTCAAGTTTATCCACTTTTCTCCATTTCCACCTCTGGAACCTTGGTCCAAATTATCATCCTCTTTCACCTGAACTACCACAATAACCTCATAGATTAGCTCCCTGGAGCCCTATTGACCACCATGCCTCTTCAAATCCATTCTCTGCACAGAAGCCAGAATTAATTTCTTTTTTTCAAAATCGAGGGCTGATTTTGTTACACCACTCCCTGCTTAAAACCCATCAGAGACTGTCTACTCTTTATAAAATGAAGACAAAACCCTTCAAAGACCCTATTAGTCCCCCATACAGCCTACCAGACACCTACCTCTCTGGCCACAGCTTGTTCCATCCTCTTGTTTTTCAGCACTTCAACCACACTGGGTTCTCTCAGTTCCAGGAAACTCTCATGCTGCCTCCGTTTTTTTTTTTTTTTAGATGGAGTCTCACTCTGTTGCCCAGGCTAGGATGCAGTGGCACAATCTCGGCTCACTGCAACCTCTGTCTCCCAGGTTCAAGTGACTCTTTTGCCTCAGCCTCCTGAGTAGCTGAGACTACAGGCGTGTGCCACCATGCCCCGCTGATTTTGGTATTTTTAGTATAGATGGGGTTTTGCCATATTGACCAGGCTTGTCTCAAACTCCTGACCTTGTGATCTGCCCGCCTCAGCCTCCCAAAGTGCTGGGATTACAAGCGTGAGCCACTATGCCCAGCCACTGCCTCCCATTTGAACTTTTCCATACCTTATGTTTCCTCTGCATTGAACAGCCTCACTTTTCTTTCTTCATTTTACCTTTTCTAATCTTTTAGCTACATCAATTTTTTATTATATGATCTCTTTAATAGCACTAAGAAAGGCAACAATTATATATATATTATATATATATATATATATATTAGTGTGCTCATTTGATTAATGTCTGTCTGCACCTATAAGACTATAAGCTTGGTGAGCACAGGATCTGGGTCAGTTTATGCTCAATCTACTGTCTCCAGAACCTTACAGAGTGATGGGAATATCATGCATACTCAATAAATATTTGAAAAACAAATGAACAAAAATTTCAACGGTTCCATTTTCTTTAGTTATCTGAACATAATAGCAATTTTAGGTTGGAAAATGATACCTCATGTGCACTGGAAAGGACCTTTCAGATGGAATATTTAATGACCATGTATTTAGAGAAGCCAAAATGAATGCTCTAACTCCAAGAGATAAATATGAATTCTTTACCACTGCCTCTTCTCTGAATTCAAGCTTGTCACTTAGAATCCATACTGTGCACTGTTCTTTTCTCCTTTTTTTCTTTTGTTTCAGATACTCTAACAAAATTAAAAGGCCATTGTCAGCCAGGACAGAAACAGTCAGGATCTGGATGCATTTGTATGTCTCCAGAAGAAGACTGTAGGTAAGAGATACCCTACAGACTGTGTCTGGAAATTGGGAAAACCAGTCTAGTGTAACCAACTTGATGGAAGAGCTGAGCTTTTTGAAGCACAGACATGAAATAAATGAATTTTCCACATAACTGACATTCCTGTGCTCTGCTGAATTCCTCCTTCCCCATTGGGTAGCAAGTTTCTTAATTATCTCTCAGCCCAGTTCCCTGTTTAAAATCAGATTGTTTATTAAAACAGCCTCATTTTGATTTTAAAGACTTAACTTCTGCACATGTAAAAACTTTAAACTCAGTTATATCAACAGCTTCCTTTTCCTCTTACTCAAGCCCAGGGCTTGGAGTGGGGTGGGGAAAACAGGCAAAAGAAAACTGGTTGGTGAGTGAACACGCTACATTGGCTACATGCCCCCTGTTTTTTTCTGATCTTCATGTGGAAATGCTTGCTTTCCCCTCTTGGGCAGCCATTATTCAGAAGATCTCTGTGTGTTTGACACAGACTCCAACGATTACTTTACTTCACCCGCCTGTAAGTTTCTGGCTGAGAAATGTTTAAATAATCAGCAACTCCATTTTCTACATATTGGTTCCTGCCAAGATGGCCGCCAGTTAGAATGGGGTCTTGAAAGGACAAGACTTTCATCCAACAGCACAAAGAAAGAATCCTGTGGCTATGACACCTGCTACGACTGGGAAAAGTGTTCAGGTAAGTTCCAGTGGTGACTATACTAAATGCTCTCACTTAACCTTCATCTCAGCTTGTACATCATCTTTCTTAAAAATAACCTATCCTTAATCAAAAATGATTTCATTGTAAAAAAAAATTTATAAAATGATTTAGACAGAAAGGAAAATTATAATCACCCACAAGTAGAAATAACTACTGTAGTAATGTGGGTGTATATCTTGCCAATCTTTTCTCTATGCATATGTAATCAGTACCACCCTTAGGCCCCAGTGGGAAGAGCACCTGTCCTGATCTCATGTTTCAGGCATCCCTCAGAGTCCCAGCTTTGGAAGGCCTTCACCAGAATTGTCTAAGTTTCCTTCTAGTGTTTGGGACTGTCTGAGGCCAATAGTGCTGTCCAGGTAGGACTGGATTTTGCATTGCCAAAGCATCTTCCTGAAATTTCTTTAAGTCTTCTTTCTGTGCCTGGGTCAAGCCAAGGCTGACAATACTATTCAAGTAGGACACCCTGAGCCCAGACAGCATCCCACATGAACGCAGGCACCGTTATACTTTCCAGCTCTGTACTGCTTCTCCACCCCACCACACATGGGGTCAGCCAGATGCCCCAAAGTGCTCTGGGGCTCATGCCTGTGGAGTCACCTCTGGCCCAGACTAGACCCTCATTCTCAGAAAACAGCTTGGTGAACAAATTGCTCCT